>NW_028320199.1:0-122500 GCF_062004578.1 Staurois parvus
CGAGGCGAGGCTGACACCAGACTGACCCCATCACGGGGCGAGGCTGACACCAGACTGACCCCATCACGAGGCGAGACTGACACCAGACTGACCCCATCAAGAGGCGAGACTGACACCAGACTGACCCCATCACGAGGCGAGGCTGACACCTGACTGACACCATCATGATGTGAGGCTGACACCAGACTGACCCCATCACGAGGCGAGGCTGACACCAGACTGACCCCATCACGAGGCGAGGCTGACACCAGACTGACCCCATCACGAGGTGAGGCTGACACCAGACTGACACCATCACGAGGCGAAGCTGACACCAGACTGACACCATCACGAGGCGATGCTGACACCAGACTGCCCCCATCACTAGGCGAGGCTGACACCAGACTGACCCCTTCATGATGTGAGGTTGACACCAGACTGACCCCATCACGAGGCGAGGCTGACACCAGACTGACCCCATCATGAGGCGAGGCTGACACCAGACTGACCCCATCACGAGGCGAGGCTGACACCAGAATGACACCATCATGATGTGAGGCTGACACCAGACTGACCCCATCACGAGGCGAGGCTGACACCAGACTGACCCCATCATGAGGCGAGGCTGACACCAGACTGACACCATCATGATGTGAGGCTGACACCAGACTGACCCCATCACGAGGCGAGGCTGACACCAGACTGACACCATCATGATGTGAGGCTGACACCAGACTGACCTCATCACGAGGCGGGGCTGACACCAGACGGACACCATCACGAGGCGAGACTGAAACCAGACGGACACCATTACGAGGCGAGGCTGACACCAGACTGAACCCATCACGAGGCGAGGCTGACACCAGACTGACACCATCATGATGTGAGGCTGACACCAGACTGACCCCATCATGAGGCGAGACTGACACCAGACTGACCCCATCTCGAGGCGAGGCTGACACCAGACTGACACCATCATGATGTGAGGCTGACACCAGACTGACCTCATCACGAGGCGAGGCTGACACCAGACTGACACCCTCACGAGGCGAGGCTGACACCAGACTGACACCATCACGAGGCGAGGCTGACACCAGACTGACCCCATCACGAGGCGAGGCTGACACCAGACTGACCCCATCACGAGGCGAGGCTGACACCAGACTGACCCCATCACAAGGCGAGGCTGACACCAGACTGACCCCATCACGAGGCGAGGCTGATACCAGACTGACACCATCATGATGTGAGACTGACACCAGACTGACCCCATCACGAGGCGAGGCTGACACCAGACTGACACCATAATGATGTGAGGCTGACACCAGACTGACCCCATCACGTGGTGAGGCTGACACCAGACTGACCCCATCATGATGTGAGGCTGACACTAGACTGACACCATCACTAGGCGAGACTGACACCAGACTGACCCCATCACGAGGCGAGGCTGACACCAGACTGACACCATCATGATGTGAGGCTGACACCAGACTGACCCCATCACGAGGCGAGGGTGACACCAGACTGACCCTATCACTAGGCGTGGCTGACACCAGACTGACACCATCACGAGGCGAGGCTGACACCAGACTGACCCCATCACGAGGCGAGGCTGACACCTGACTGACACCATCACGATGTGAGGCTGACACTAGACTGACCCATCACGAGGTGAGGCTGACACCAGACTGACCCCATCACGAGGCGAGGCTGACACCAGACTGACCCCATCACGAGGAGAGGCTGACACCAGACTGACCCCATCACGAGGCGAGGCTGACACCAGACTCACCCCATCACGAGGCGAGGCTGATACCAGACTGACACCATCATGATGTGAGACTGACACCAGACTGACCCCATCACGAGGCGAGGCTGACACCAGACTGACACCATAATGATGTGAGGCTGACACCAGACTTACCCCATCACGTGGTGAGGCTGACACCAGACTGACCCATTCACGAGGCGAGGCTGAAACCAGCCTGACACCATCACGATGTGAGGCTGACACCAGACTGACCCCATCACGTGGTGAGGCTGACACCAGACTGACCCCATCACGAGGCGAGGCTGACACCAGACTGACCCCATCACGAGGCGAGGCTGACACCAGACTGACCCCATCACGAGGCGAGGCTGACACCAGACTGACCCCATCATGATGTGAGGCTGACACCAGACTGACCCCATCAAGAGGCGAGGCTGACACCAGACTGACCCCATCACGAGGCGAGACTGACACCGGACTGAGCCCATCACGAGGTGAGGCTGACACCAGACTGACACCATCATGATGTGAGGCTGACACCAGACTGACCCCATCACGCATCACGAGTCAAGACTGACACCAGACTGACCCCATCACGAGGCGAGGCTGACACCAGACTGACCCCATCACGGGGCGAGGCTGACACCAGACTGACCCCATCACGAGGCGAGACTGACACCAGACTGACCCCATCACGAGGCGAGGCTGACACCAGACTGACCCCATCATGAGGCGAGGCTGACACCAGACTGACACCATCATGATGTGAGGCTGACACCAGACTGACCCCATCACGAGGCGAGGCTGACACCAGACTGACACCATCATGATGTGAGGCTGACACCAGACTGACCTCATCACGAGGCGGGGCTGACACCAGACGGACACCATCACGAGGCGAGACTGAAACCAGACGGACACCATCACGAGGCGAGGCTGACACTAGACTGACCCCATCACGAGGCGAGGCTGACACCAGACTGACACCATCACGAGGCGAGGCTGACACCAGACTGACACCATCACGAGGCAAGGCTGACGCCAGACTGACCCCATCGCGAGGCGAGGCTGACACCTGACTGACACCATCACTATGTGAGGCTGAAACCAGACTGACCCCATCACGAGGCGAGGCTGACACCAGACTGACCCCATCACGAGGCGAGGCTGACACCAGACTGACCCCATCACGAGGCAAGGGTGACACCAGACTGACCCCATCATGAGGCGAGGCTTACACCAGACTGACCCCATCACGAGGCGAGGCTGATACCAGACTGACACCATCATGATGTGAGACTGACACCAGACTGACCCCATCACGAGGCGAGGCTGACACCAGACTGACACCATAATGATGTGAGGCTGACACCAGACTGACCCCATCACGTGGTGAGGCTGACACCATACTGACCCCATCACGAGGCGAGGCTGACACCAGACTGACCCCATCACGAGGCGAGGCTGACACCAGACTGACCCTATCACGAGGCGAGGCTGACACCAGACTGACCCCATCACGAGGCGAGGCTGACACCAGACTGACCCCATCACGAGGCGAGACTGACACCAGACTGACACCATCACGAGTCGAGACTGACACCAGACTGATCTCATCACGAGGCGAGGCTGACACCAGACTGACACCATCACGAGGCGAGGCTGACACCATACTGTCACCATCATGATGTGAGGCTGACACCAGACTGACCCCATCACGAGGCGGGGTTGACACCAGACGGACACCATCACGAGGCGAGACTGAAACCAGACTGACCCCATCACGAGTCGAGGCTGACACCAGACTGACCCCATCACGAGGCGAGGCTGACACCAGACTGACCCCATCACGAGGTGAGGCTGACACCAGACTGACACCATCACGAGGCGAAGCTGACACCAGACTGACACCATCACGAGGCGATGCTGACACCAGACTGCCCCCATCACTAGGCGAGGCTGACACCAGACTGACCCCTTCATGATGTGAGGTTGACACCAGACTGACCCCATCACGAGGCGAGGCTGACACCAGACTGACCCCATCATGAGGCGAGGCTGACACCAGACTGACCCCATCACGAGGCGAGGCTGACACCAGAATGACACCATCATGATGTGAGGCTGACACCAGACTGACCCCATCACGAGGCGAGGCTGACACCAGACTGACCCCATCATGAGGCGAGGCTGACACCAGACTGACACCATCATGATGTGAGGCTGACACCAGACTGACCCCATCACGAGGCGAGGCTGACACCAGACTGACACCATCATGATGTGAAGCTGACACCAGACTGACCTCATCACGAGGCGGGGCTGACACCAGACGGACACCATCACGAGGCGAGACTGAAACCAGACGGACACCATCACGAGGCGAGGCTGACACCAGACTGAACCCATCACGAGGCGAGGCTGACACCAGACTGACACCATCATGATGTGAGGCTGACACCAGACTTACCCCATCATGAGGCGAGACTGACACCAGACTGACCCCATCTCGAGGCGAGGCTGACACCAGACTGACACCATCATGATGTGAGGCTGACACCAGACTGACCTCATCACGAGGCGAGGCTGACACCAGACTGACACCCTCACGAGGCAAGGCTGACACCAGACTGACACCATCACGAGGCGAGGCTGACACCAGACTGACCCCATCACGAGGCGAGGCTGACACCAGACTGACCCCATCACGAGGCGAGGCTGACACCAGACTGACCCCATCACGAGGCGAGGCTGACACCAGACTGACCCCATCACGAGGCGAGGCTGACACCAGACTGACCCCATCACGAGGCGAGGCAGACACCAGACTGACCCCATCACGAGGCAAGGGTGACACCAGACTGACCCCATCACAAGGCGAGGCTGACACCAGACTGACCCCATCACGAGGCGAGGCTGATACCAGACTGACACCATCATGATGTGAGACTGACACCAGACTGACCCCATCACGAGGCGAGGCTGACACCAGACTGACACCATAATGATGTGAGGCTGACACCAGACTGACCCCATCACGTGGTGAGGCTGACACCAGACTGACACCATAATGATGTGAGGCTGACACCAGACTGACCCCATCACGTGGTGAGGCTGACACCAGACTGACCCATCATGATGTGAGGCTGACACTAGACTGACACCATCACTAGGCGAGACTGACACCAGACTGACCCCATCACGAGGCGAGGCTGACACCAGACTGACACCATCATGATGTGAGGCTGACACCAGACTGACCCCATCACGAGGCGAGGGTGACACCAGACTGACCCTATCACTAGGCGTGGCTGACACCAGACTGACACCATCACGAGGCGAGGCTGACACCAGACTGACCCCATCACGAGGCGAGGCTGACACCTGACTGACACCATCACGATGTGAGGCTGACACTAGACTGACCCATCACGAGGTGAGGCTGACACCAGACTGACCCCATCACGAGGCGAGGCTGACACCAGACTGACCCCATCACGAGGAGAGGCTGACACCAGACTGACCCCATCACGAGGCGAGGCTGACACCAGACTCACCCCATCACGAGGCGAGGCTGATACCAGACTGACACCATCATGATGTGAGACTGACACCAGACTGACCCCATCACGAGGCGAGGCTGACACCAGACTGACACCATAATGATGTGAGGCTGACACCAGACTTACCCCATCACGTGGTGAGGCTGACACCAGACTGACCCATTCACGAGGCGAGGCCTGAAACCAGCCTGACACCATCACGATGTGAGGCTGACACCAGACTGACCCCATCACGTGGTGAGGCTGACACCAGACTGACCCCATCACGAGGCGAGGCTGACACCAGACTGACCCCATCACGAGGCGAGGCTGACACCAGACTGACCCCATCACGAGGCGAGACTGACACCAGACTGACCCCATCACGAGGGGAGACTGACACCAGACTGACCCCATGATGATGTGAGGCTGACACCAGACTGACCCCATCACGGGGCGAGGCTGACACCAGACTGAACCCATCATGAGGCGAGGCTGACACCAGACTGACACCATCACGAGGCGAGGCTGACACCAGACTGACACCATCATGATGTGAGGCTGACACCAGACTGACCCCATCACGAGGCGAGGCTGACACCAGACTGACCCCATCATGAGGCGAGGCTGACACCAGACTGACACCATCATGATGTGAGGCTGACACCAGACTGACCCCATCACGAGGCGAGGCTTACACCAGACTGACACCATCATGATGTGAGGCTGACACCAGACTGACCTCATCACGAGGCGGGGCTGACACCAGACGGACACCATCACGAGGCGAGACTGAAACCAGACGGACACCATCACGAGGCGAGGCTGACACCAGACTGACCCCATCACGAGGCGAGGCTGACACCAGACTGACACCATCACGAGGCGAGGCTGACACCAGACTGACACCATCACGAGGCAAGGCTGACGCCAGACTGACCCCATCGCGAGGCGAGGCTGACACCTGACTGACACCATCACTATGTGAGGCTGAAACCAGACTGACCCCATCACGAGGCGAGGCTGACACCAGACTGACCCCATCACGAGGCGAGGCTGACACCAGACTGACCCCATCACGAGGCAAGGGTGACACCAGACTGACCCCATCATGAGGCGAGGCTTACACCAGACTGACCCCATCACGAGGCGAGGCTGATACCAGACTGACACCATAATGATGTGAGGCTGACACCAGACTGACCCCATCACGTGGTGAGGCTGACACCATACTGACCCCATCACAAGGCGAGGCTGACACCAGACTGACCCCATCACGAGGCGAGGCTGACACCAGACTGACCCTATCACGAGGCGAGGCTGACACCAGACTGACCCATCACGAGGCGAGGCTGACACCAGACTGACCCCATCACGAGGCGAGACTGACACCAGACTGACACCATCACGAGTCGAGACTGACACCAGACTGATCTCATCACGAGGCGAGGCTGACACCCAGACTGACCCCATCACGAGGCGAGGCTGACACCAGACTGACCACATCACGAGGTGAGGCTGACACCAGACTGACACCATCACGAGGCGAAGCTGACACCAGACTGACACCATCACGAGGCGATGCTGACACCAGACTGCCCCCATCACTAGCGAGGCTGACACCAGACTGACCCCTTCATGATGTGAGGTTGACACCAGACTGACCCCATCACGAGGCGAGGCTGACACCAGACTGACCCCATCATGAGGCGAGGCTGACACCAGACTGACCCCATCACGAGGCGAGGCTGACACCAGAATGACACCATCATGATGTGAGGCTGACACCAGACTGACCCCATCACGAGGCGAGGCTGACACCAGACTGACCCCATCATGAGGCGAGGCTGACACCAGACTGACACCATCATGATGTGAGGCTGACACCAGACTGACCCCATCACGAGGCGAGGCTGACACCAGACTGACACCATCATGATGTGAGGCTGACACCAGACTGACCTCATCACGAGGCGGGGCTGACACCAGACGGACACCATCACGAGGCGAGACTGAAACCAGACGGACACCATCACGAGGCGAGGCTGACACCAGACTGAACCCATCACGAGGCGAGGCTGACACCAGACTGACACCATCATGATGTGAGGCTGACACCAGACTTACCCCATCATGAGGCGAGACTGACACCAGACTGACCCCATCTCGAGGCGAGGCTGACACCAGACTGACACCATCATGATGTGAGGCTGACACCAGACTGACCTCATCACGAGGCGAGGCTGACACCAGACTGACACCCTCACGAGGCAAGGCTGACACCAGACTGACACCATCACGAGGCGAGGCTGACACCAGACTGACCCCATCACGAGGCGAGGCTGACACCAGACTGACCCCATCACGAGGCGAGGCTGACACCAGACTGACCCCATCACGAGGCGAGGCTGACACCAGACTGACCCCATCACGAGGCGAGGCTGACACCAGACTGACCCCATCACGAGGTGAGGCTGACACCAGACTAACACCATCACGAGGCGAAGCTGACACCAGACTGACACCATCACGAGGCGATGCTGACACCAGACTGCCCCCATCACTAGGCGAGGCTGACACCAGACTGACCCCTTCATGATGTGAGGTTGACACCAGACTGACCCCATCACGAGGCGAGGCTGACACCAGACTGACCCCATCATGAGGCGAGGCTGACACCAGACTGATCCCATCACGAGGCGAGGCTGACACCAGAATGACACCATCATGATGTGAGGCTGACACCAGACTGACCCCATCACGAGGCGAGGCTGACACCAGACTGACCCCATCATGAGGCGAGGCTGACACCAGACTGACACCATCATGATGTGAGGCTGACACCAGACTGACCCCATCACGAGGCGAGGCTGACACCAGACTGACACCATCATGATGTGAGGCTGACACCAGACTGACCTCATCACGAGGCGGGGCTGACACCAGACGGACACCATCACGAGGCGAGACTGAAACCAGACGGACACCATCACGAGGCGAGGCTGACACCAGACTGAACCCATCACGAGGCGAGGCTGACACCAGACTGACACCATCATGATGTGAGGCTGACACCAGACTTACCCCATCATGAGGCGAGACTGACACCAGACTGACCCCATCTCGAGGCGAGGCTGACACCAGACTGACACCATCATGATGTGAGGCTGACACCAGACTGACCTCATCACGAGGCGAGGCTGACACCAGACTGACACCCTCACGAGGCAAGGCTGACACCAGACTGACACCATCACGAGGCGAGGCTGACACCAGACTGACCCCATCACGAGGCGAGGCTGACACCAGACTGACCCCATCACGAGGCGAGGCTGACACCAGACTGACCCCATCACGAGGCGAGGCTGACACCAGACTGACCCCATCACGAGGCGAGGCTGACACCAGACTGACCCCATCACGAGGCGAGGCAGACACCAGACTGACCCCATCACGAGGCAAGGGTGACACCAGACTGACCCCATCACAAGGCGAGGCTGACACCAGACTGACCCCATCACAAGGCGAGGCTGATACCAGACTGACACCATCATGATGTGAGACTGACACCAGACTGACCCCATCACGAGGCGAGGCTGACACCAGACTGACACCATAATGATGTGAGGCTGACACCAGACTGACCTCATCACGAGGCGAGGCTGACACCAGACTGACACCCTCACGAGGCAAGGCTGACACCAGACTGACACCATCACGAGGCGAGGCTGACACCAGACTGACCCCATCACGAGGCGAGGCTGACACCAGACTGACCCCATCACGAGGCGAGGCTGACACCAGACTGACCCCATCACGAGGCGAGGCTGACACCAGACTGACCCCATCACGAGGCGAGGCTGACACCAGACTGACCCCATCACGAGGCGAGGCAGACACCAGACTGACCCCATCACGAGGCAAGGGTGACACCAGACTGACACCATCAAGATTTGAGGCTGACACCAGACTGACCCCATCACGAGGCGAGGCTGACACCAGACTGACCCCATCACGAGGCGAGGCTGACACCAGACTGACCCCATCACGGGGCGAGGCTGACACCAGACTGACCCCATCACGAGGCGAGACTGACACCAGACTGACCCCATCACGAGGGGAGACTGACACCAGACTGACCCCATGATGATGTGAGGCTGACACCAGACTGACCCCATCACGGGGCGAGGCTGACACCAGACTGAACCCATCATGAGGCGAGGCTGACACCAGACTGACACCATCACGAGGCGAGGCTGACACCAGACTGACACCATCATGATGTGAGGCTGACACCAGACTGACCCCATCACGAGGCGAGGCTGACACCAGACTGACCCCATCATGAGGCGAGGCTGACACCAGACTGACACCATCATGATGTGAGGCTGACACCAGACTGACCCCATCACGAGGCGAGGCTTACACCAGACTGACACCATCATGATGTGAGGCTGACACCAGACTGACCTCATCACGAGGCGGGGCTGACACCAGACGGACACCATCACGAGGCGAGACTGAAACCAGACGGACACCATCACGAGGCGAGGCTGACACCAGACTGACCCCATCACGAGGCGAGGCTGACACCAGACTGACACCATCACGAGGCGAGGCTGACACCAGACTGACACCATCACGAGGCAAGGCTGACGCCAGACTGACCCCATCGCGAGGCGAGGCTGACACCTGACTGACACCATCACTATGTGAGGCTGAAACCAGACTGACCCCATCACGAGGCGAGGCTGACACCAGACTGACCCCATCACGAGGCGAGGCTGACACCAGACTGACCCCATCACGAGGCAAGGGTGACACCAGACTGACCCCATCATGAGGCGAGGCTTACACCAGACTGACCCCATCACGAGGCGAGGCTGATACCAGACTGACACCATCATGATGTGAGACTGACACCAGACTGACCCCATCACGAGGCGATGGCTGACACCAGACTGACACCATAATGATGTGAGGCTGACACCAGACTGACCCCATCACGTGGTGAGGCTGACACCATACTGACCCCATCACGAGGCGAGGCTGACACCAGACTGACCCCATCACGAGGCGAGGCTGACACCAGACTGACCCTATCACGAGGCGAGGCTGACACCAGACTGACCCCATCACGAGGCGAGGCTGACACCAGACTGACCCCATCACGAGGCGAGACTGACACCAGACTGACACCATCACGAGTCGAGACTGACACCAGACTGATCTCATCACGAGGCGAGGCTGACACCAGACTGACCCCATCACGAGGCGAGGCTGACACCAGACTGACCCCATCACGAGGTGAGGCTGACACCAGACTGACACCATCACGAGGCGAAGCTGACACCAGACTGACACCATCACGAGGCGATGCTGACACCAGACTGCCCCCATCACTAGGCGAGGCTGACACCAGACTGACCCCTTCATGATGTGAGGTTGACACCAGACTGACCCCATCACGAGGCGAGGCTGACACCAGACTGACCCCATCATGAGGCGAGGCTGACACCAGACTGACCCCATCACGAGGCGAGGCTGACACCAGAATGACACCATCATGATGTGAGGCTGACACCAGACTGACCCCATCACGAGGCGAGGCTGACACCAGACTGACCCCATCATGAGGCGAGGCTGACACCAGACTGACACCATCATGATGTGAGGCTGACACCAGACTGACCCCATCACGAGGCGAGGCTGACACCAGACTGACACCATCATGATGTGAGGCTGACACCAGACTGACCTCATCACGAGGCGGGGCTGACACCAGACGGACACCATCACGAGGCGAGACTGAAACCAGACGGACACCATCACGAGGCGAGGCTGACACCAGACTGAACCCATCACGAGGCGAGGCTGACACCAGACTGACACCATCATGATGTGAGGCTGACACCAGACTTACCCCATCATGAGGCGAGACTGACACCAGACTGACCCCATCTCGAGGCGAGGCTGACACCAGACTGACACCATCATGATGTGAGGCTGACACCAGACTGACCTCATCACGAGGCGAGGCTGACACCAGACTGACACCCTCACGAGGCAAGGCTGACACCAGACTGACACCATCACGAGGCGAGGCTGACACCAGACTGACCCCATCACGAGGCGAGGCTGACACCAGACTGACCCCATCACGAGGCGAGGCTGACACCAGACTGACCCCATCACGAGGCGAGGCTGACACCAGACTGACCCCATCACGAGGCGAGGCAGACACCAGACTGACCCCATCACGAGGCAAGGGTGACACCAGACTGACCCCATCACAAGGCGAGGCTGACACCAGACTGACCCCATCACAAGGCGAGGCTGATACCAGACTGACACCATCATGATGTGAGACTGACACCAGACTGACCCCATCACGAGGCGAGGCTGACACCAGACTGACACCATAATGATGTGAGGCTGACACCAGACTGACCCCATCACGTGGTGAGGCTGACACCAGACTGACCCCATCATGATGTGAGGCTGACACTAGACTGACACCATCACTAGGCGAGACTGACACCAGACTGACCCCATCACGAGGCGAGGCTGACACCAGACTGACACCATCATGATGTGAGGCTGACACCAGACTGACCCCATCACGAGGCGAGGGTGACACCAGACTGACCCTATCACTAGGCGTGGCTGACACCAGACTGACACCATCACGAGGCGAGGCTGACACCAGACTGACCCCATCACGAGGCGAGGCTGACACCTGACTGACACCATCACGATGTGAGGCTGACACCAGACTGACCCATCACGAGGTGAGGCTGACACCAGACTGACCCCATCACGAGGCGAGGCTGACACCAGACTGACCCCATCACGAGGAGAGGCTGACACCAGACTGACCCCATCACGAGGCGAGGCTGACACCAGACTCACCCCATCACGAGGCGAGGCTGATACCAGACTGACACCATCATGATGTGAGACTGACACCAGACTGACCCCATCACGAGGCGAGGCTGACACCAGACTGACACCATAGTGATGTGAGGCTGACACCAGACTTACCCCATCACGTGGTGAGGCTGACACCAGACTGACCCATTCACGAGGCGAGGCTGACACCAGCCTGACACCATCACGATGTGAGGCTGACACCAGACTGACCCCATCACGTGGTGAGGCTGACACCAGACTGACCCCATCACGAGGCGAGGCTGACACCAGACTGACCCCATCACGAGGCGAGGCTGACACCAGACTGTCCCCATCACGAGGCGAGGCTGACACCAGACTGACCCCATCACGAGGCGAGGCTGACACCAGACTGACCCCATCACGAGGCGAGGCTGACACCAGACTGAAACCATCACGATGTGAGGCTGACACCAGACTTACCCCATCACGAGGCGAGACTGACACCAGACTGACCCCATCATGATGTGAGGCTGACACCAGACTGACCCCATCAAGAGGCGAGACTGACCCCATCACGAGGCGAGACTGACACCGGACTGACCCCATCACGAGGCGAGGCTGACACCAGACTGACCCCATCACGAGGCGAGGCTGACACCAGACTGACCCCATCATGATGTGAGGCTGA
Organism: Staurois parvus; assembly: GCF_062004578.1. Classification (NCBI taxonomy): domain Eukaryota; kingdom Metazoa; phylum Chordata; class Amphibia; order Anura; family Ranidae; genus Staurois; species Staurois parvus. The sequence goes on from NW_028320199.1 coordinate 12,878, forward strand.
CACCAGACTGACCCCATCAAGAGGCGAGGCTGACACCAGACTGACCCCATCACGAGGCGAGACTGACACCGGACTGAGCCCATCACGAGGTGAGGCTGACACCAGACTGACACCATCATGATATGAGGCTGACACCAGACTGACCCCATCACGCATCACGAGTCAAGACTGACACCAGACTGACCCCATCACGAGGCGAGGCTGACACCAGACTGACCCCATCACGAGGCGAGACTGACACCAGACTGACCCCATCACGAGGGGAGACTGACACCAGACTGACCCCATGATGATGTGAGGCTGACACCAGACTGACCCCATCACGGGGCGAGGCTGACACCAGACTGAACCCATCATGAGGCGAGGCTGACACCAGACTGACACCATCACGAGGCGAGGCTGACACCAGACTGACACCATCATGATGTGAGGCTGACACCAGACTGACCCCATCACGAGGCGAGGCTGACACCAGACTGACCCCATCATGAGGCGAGGCTGACACCAGACTGACACCATCATGATGTGAGGCTGACACCAGACTGACCCCATCACGAGGCGAGGCTGACACCAGACTGACACCATCATGATGTGAGGCTGACACCAGACTGACCTCATCACGAGGCGGGGCTGACACCAGATGGACACCATCACGAGGCGAGACTGAAACCAGACGGACACCATCACGAGGCGAGGCTGACACCAGACTGACCCCATCACGAGGCGAGGCTGACACCAGACTGACACCATCACGAGGCGAGGCTGACACCAGACTGACACCATCACGAGGCAAGGCTGACGCCAGACTGACCCCATCGCGAGGCGAGGCTGACACCTGACTGACACCATCACTATGTGAGGCTGAAACCAGACTGACCCCATCACGAGGCGAGGCTGACACCAGACTGACCCCATCACGAGGCGAGGCTGACACCAGACTGACCCCATCACGAGGCAAGGGTGACACAAGACTGACCCCATCATGAGGCGAGGCTTACACCAGACTGACCCCATCACGAGGCGAGGCTGATACCAGACTGACACCATCATGATGTGAGACTGACACCAGACTGACCCCATCACGAGGCGAGGCTGACACCAGACTGACACCATAATGATGTGAGGCTGACACCAGACTGACCCCATCACGTGGTGAGGCTGACACCATACTGACCCCATCACGAGGCGAGGCTGACACCAGACTGACCCCATCACGAGGCGAGGCTGACACCAGACTGACCCTATCACGAGGCGAGGCTGACACCAGACTGACCCCATCACGAGGCGAGGCTGACACCAGACTGACCCCATCACGAGGCGAGGCTGACACCAGACTGACACCATCACGAGTCGAGACTGACACCAGACTGATCTCATCACGAGGCGAGGCTGACACCAGACTGACACCATCACGAGGCGAGGCTGACACCATACTGTCACCATCATGATGTGAGGCTGACACCAGACTGACCCCATCACGAGGCGGGGTTGACACCAGACGGACACCATCACGAGGCGAGACTGAAACCAGACTGACCCCATCACGAGTCGAGGCTGACACCAGACTGACCCCATCACGAGGCGAGGCTGACACCAGACTGACCCCATCACGAGGCGAGGCTGACACCAGACTGACACCATCATGATGTGAGGCTGACACCAGACTGACCCCATCACGAGGCGAGGGTGACACCAGACTGACCCTATCACTAGGCGAGGCCGACACCAGACTGACACCATCACGAGGCGAGGCTGACACCAGACTGACCCCATCACGAGGCGAGGCTGACACCAGACGGACCCCATCACGAGGCTAGTCTGACACCAGACTGACCCCATCACGAGGCGAGGCTGACACCAGACTGACCCCATCACGAGGCGAGGCTGACACCAGACTGACCCCATCACGAGGCGAGTCTGACACCAGACTGACCCCATCACGAGGCGAGGCTGACACCAGACTGACTCCATCACGAGGCGAGGCTGACACCAGACTGACACCATCACGAGGCAAGGCTGAACTCAGTCTGACCCCATCACGAGGCGAGGCTGACACCTGACTGACACCATCATGATGTGAGGCTGACACCAGACTGACCCCATCACGAGGCGAGGCTGACACGAGACTGACCCCATCACGAGGCGAGGCTGACACCAGATAGACCCCATCACGAGGCGAGGCTGACACCAGACTGACCCCATCACGAGGCGAGACTGAAACCAGACTGACCCCATCACGAGGCGAGGCTGACACCAGACTGACCCCATCACGAGGCGAGGCTGACACCACACTGACACCATCATGATGTGAGGCTGACACCAGACTGACCCCATCACGAGGCGAGACTGACACCAGACTGACCCCATCACGAGGCGAGGCTGACACCAGACTGACACCATCATGATGTGAGGCTGACACCAGACTGACCTCATCACGAGGCGAGGCTGACACCAGACTGACACCATCACGAGGCAAGGCTGACACCAGACTGACACCATCATGATGTGAGGCTGACACCAGACTGACCCCATCACGAGGCGAGGGTGACACCAGACTGACCCTATCACTAGGCGAGGCTGACACCAGACTGACCCCATCACGAGGCGAGGCTGACACCACACTGACCCCATCACTAGCGAGGCTGACACCAGACTGACCCCATCACTAGCGAGGCTGACACCGGACTGACCCCATCAAGAGGCGAGGCTGACACCAGACTGACACCATCATGATGTGAGGCTGACACCAGACTGACACCATCACAAGGCGAGACTGACACCAGACTGACCCCATCACGAGGCGAGACTGACATCAGACTGACCCCATCATGATCTGAGGCTGACACCAGACTGACACCATAATGATGTGAGGCTGACACCAGACTGACCCATTCACGAGGCGAGGCTGACACCAGCCTGACACCATCATGATGTGAGGCTGACACCAGACTGACCCCATCATGTGGTGAGGCTGACACCAGACTGACCCCATCACGAGGCGACGCTGACACCAGACTGACCCCATCACGAGGCGAGGCTGACACCAGACTGACCCCATCACGAGGCGAGGCTGACACCAGACTGAAACCATCACGATGTGAGGCTGACACCAGACTTACCCCATCAAGAGTCGAGGCTGACACCAGACTGACCCCATCATGAGGCGAGGCTGACACCAGACTGACACCATCACGAGTCGAGACGGACACCAGACTGACACCATCACGAGGCGAGGCTGACACCAGACTGTCACCATCATGAGTGAGGTTGACACCAGACTGACTCCATCACGAGGCGAGACTGACACCAGACTGACCCCATCAAGAGTCGAGGCTGACACCAGACTGACCCCATCACGAGGCGAGGCTGACACCAGACTGACACCATCACGAGTCGAGGCTGACACCAGACTGACCCCATCACGAGGCGAGGCTGACACCAGACTGACCCCATCACGAGGCGAGGCTGACACCAGACTGACACCATCAAGAGGCGAGGCTGACACCAGACTGACCCCATCACGAGGCGAGGCTGCCACCAGACGGTCACCATCACGAGGTGAGACTGACACCAGACTGACACCATCACGAGGCGAGGCTGACACCAGACTGACACCATCATGATGTGAGGCTTACACCAGACAGACCCCATCACGAGGCGAGGCTGACACCAGACTGACACCATCATGATGTGAGGCTGACACCAGACTGACCCCATCACGGAGGCGAGGCTGACACCAGACTGACCCCACATCACGAGGCGAGGCTGACACCAGACTGACCCTATCACTAGGCGAGGCTGACACCAGACTGACACCATCACGAGGCGAGGCTGACACCAGACTGACCCCATCACGAGGCTAGACTGACACCAGACTGACCCCATCACGAGGCGAGACTGACACCGGACTGACTCCAAAACTAGCGATGCTGACACCAGACTGACACCATCACGAGCGAGGCTGACACCAGACTGACCCCATCACGATGCGAGACTGACACCACACTGACCCCCTCACGAGGCGAGGCTGACACCAGACTGACCCCATCACGAGGCGAGGCTGACACCAGACTGACCCCATCACGAGGCTAGACTGACACCAGACTGACCCCATCACGAGGCGAGACTGACACCGGACTGACTCCAAAACTAGCGATGCTGACACCAGACTGACACCATCACGAGGCGAGGCTGACACCAGACTGACACCAACATGATGTGAGGCTGACACCAGACTGACCCCATCACTAGGCGAGACTGACACCAGACTGACCCCATCACGAGGCGAGGCTGACACCAGACTGACCCCATCACGAGGCGAGACTGACACCAGACTGACCCCATCATGATGTGAGGCTGAAACCAGACTGACACCATCACGAGGCGAGGCTGACACCAGACTGACACCATCATGATGTGAGGCTGACGCCAGACTGACCCCGTCACGAGGCGAAGCTGACACCAGACTGACACCATCATGATGTGAGGCTGACACCAGACTGACCCCATCACTATGCGAGACTGACACCAGACTGAACCCATCACGAGGCGAGACTGACACCAGACTAACCCCATCACGAGGCGAGACTGGCACCAGACTGACCCCATCACGAGGCGAGACTGACACCAGACTGACCCCATCATGATGTGAGGCTGAAACCAGACTGACACCATCACGAGGCGAGGCTGACACCAGACTGACACCATCATGATGTGAGGCTGACGCCAGACTGACCCCGTCACGAGGCGAGGCTGACACCAGACTGACACCATCATGATGTGAGGCTGACACCAGACTGACCCCATCACTATGCGAGACTGACACCAGACTGACCCCATCACGAGGCGAGACTGACACCAGACTAACCCAATCACTATGCGAGACTGACACCAGACTGACCCCATCACGAGGTGAGACTGACACCAGACTTACCCCATCACGAGGCGAGGCTGACACCAGACTGACACCATCACAAGGCGAAGCTGACACCAGACTGACACCATCATGATGTGAGGCTGACACCAGACTGACCCCATCACTTGGCGAGACTGAAACCAGACTGACCCCATCACGAGGCGAGACTGACACCAGACTGACCCAATCACGAGGCGAGGCTGACCCCAGACTGACCCCATCACGAGGCGAGACTGACACCAGACTTACCCCATCACGAGGAAAGGCTGACACCAGCCTGACACCATCACAAGGCGAAGCTGACACCAGATTGACACCATCATGATGTGAGGCTGACACCAGACTGACCCCATCACGAGGCGAGGCTGACACCAGACTGACCCCATCACGAGGCGAGGCTGACACCAGACTGACCCCATCACGGGGCGAGGCTGACACAAGACTGACCCCATCACGAGGCGAGGCTGACACCAGACTGACCCCATCACGAGGCGAGACTGACACCAGACTGACCCCATCATGATGTGAGGCTGACACCAGACTGACCTCATCACGAGGCGATGCTGACACCAGACTGACCCCATTACGAGGCGAGACTGACACCAGACTGACCCCATCACGGGACGAGGCTGACACCAGACTGACCCCATCACGAGGCGAGACTGACACCAGACTGACACCATCACGAGGCGAGACTGACACCAGACTGACCCCATGACGAGGCGAGGCTGACATCAGACTGACACCATCATGATGTGAGGCTGACACCAGACTGACCCCATCACGAGGCGAGGCTGACACAAGACTGACACCATCATGATGTGAGGCTGAGACCAGACTGACCCCTTCACTAGGCGAGACTGACACTAGACTGACCCCATCATGAGGCGAGACTGACACCAGACTTACCCATTCACGAGGCGAGACTGACACCAGACTGACACCATCACAAGGCAAAGCTGACACCAGACTGACACCATCATGATGTGAGGCTGACTCCAGACTGACCCCATCACTAGGTGAGGCTGACACCAGACTGACCCCATCATGAGGCGAGACTGACACCAGACTGACCCCATCACGAGGCGGAGACTGACACCAGACTTACCCCATCACGAGGCAAGGCTGACACCAGACTGACACCATCACAAGGCGAAGCTGACACCAGATTGACACCATCATGATGTGAGGCTGACACCAGACTGACCCCATCACGAGGCGAGGCTGACACCAGACTGACACCATCACGAGGCGAGGCTGACACCAGACTGACACCATCACGAGGCGTGGCTGACACCAGACTGACCCCATCATGATGTGAGGCTGAAACCAGACTGACCCCATCACTAGGCGAGGCTGACACCAGACTGACCCCATCACAAGGCGAGGCTGACACCAGACTGACACCATCACGAGGCGAGGCTGACACCAGACTGACACCATCATGATGTGAGGCTGACACCAGACTGACCCCATCACGAGGCGAGGCTGACACCAGGCTGACCCCATCATGAGGCGAGACTGACACCAGACTGACCCCATCACGAGGCGAGACTGACACCAGACTGACCCCATCACGAGGCGAGACTGACACTAGACTAACCCCATCATGATGTGAGGCTGACACCAGACTGACCCCATCACGAGGCGATGCTGACAGCAGACTGACCCCATCACGAGGCGAGACTGACACCAGACAGACCCCATCACGAGGCGAGACTGACACCAGACTGACCCCATCACGAGGCGAGGCTGACCCCAGACTGACCCCATCACGAGGCGAGACTGACACCAGACTTACCCCATCATGAGGAAAGGCTGACACCAGCCTGACACCATCACAAGGCGAAGCTGACACCAGATTGACACCATCATGATGTGAGGCTGACACCAGACTGACCCCATCACGAGGCGAGGCTGACACCAGACTGACACCATCATGGTGTGAGGCTGACACCAGACTGACACCATCATGATGTGAGGCTGACACAAGACTGACCCCATCACTAGGCGAGGCTGACACCAGACTGACCCCATCACGAGGCGAGACTGACACCGGACTGACCCCATCACGAGGCGAGGCTGACACCAGACTGACACCATCACAAGGCGAGGCTGACACCAGACTGACACCATCATGATGTGAGGCTGACACCAGACTGACCCCATCACGAGGCGAGACTGACACCAGACTGACCCCATCATGAGGCGAAGCTGACACCAGACTGACACCATCACGAGGCGAGACTGACACCAGACTGACCCCATCACGGGATGAGGCTGACACCAGACTGACCCCATCACGAGGCGAGACTGACACCAGACTGACAGCATCACGAGGCGAGGCTGACACCAGACTGACACCATCATGATGTGAGGCTGAAACCAGACTGACACCATCACGAGGCGAGGCTGACACCAGACTGACACCATCATGATGTGAGGCTGACGCCAGACTGACCCCATCACGAGGCGAGGCTGACACCAGACTGACACCATCATGATGTGAGGCTGACACCAGACTGACCCCATCACTATGAGAGACTGACACCAGACTGACCCCATCACGAGGCGAGTCTTACACTAGACTTACCCCATCACTATGCGAGACTGACATCAGACTGACCCCATCACGAGGCGAGACTGACACCAGACTTACCCAATCACGAGGCGAGGCTGACACCAGACTGACACCATCACAAGGCGAAGCTGACACCAGACTGACACCATCATGATGTGAGGCTGACACCAGACTGACCCCATCACTAGGCGAGGCTGACACCAGACTGACCCCATCACGAGGCGAGACTGACACCAGACTGACCCCATCACGAGGCGAGGCTGACCCCACACTGACCCCATCACGAGGCGAGACTGACACCAGACTTACCCCATCACGAGGAAAGGCTGACACCAGCCTGATACCATCACAAGGCGAAGCTGACACCAGATTGACACCATCACAAGGCGAAGCTGACACCAGACTGACCCCATCACGAGGCGAGACTGACACCAGACTGACCCCATCATGATGTGAGGCTGACACCAGACTGACCTCATCACGAGGCATTGCTGACACCAGACTGACCCCATTACGAGGCGAGACTGACACCAGACTGACCCCATCACGAGGCGAGACTGACACCAGACTGACCCCATCACGGGATGAGGCTGACACCAGACTGACCCCATCACGAGGCGAGACTGACACCAGACTTACCCCATCACGAGGCGAGGCTGACACCAGACTGACACCATCACAAGGCGAAGCTGACACCAGACTGACACCATCATGATGTGAGGCTGACACCAGACTGACCCCATCACTAGGCGAGGCTGACACCAGACTGACCCCATCACGAGGCGAGACTGACACCAGACTGACCCCATCACGAGGCGAGGCTGACCCCACACTGACCCCATCACGAGGCGAGACTGACACCAGACTTACCCCATCACGTGGAAAGGCTGACACCAGCCTGACACCATCACAAGGCGAAGCTGACACCAGATTGACACCATCATGATGTGAGACTGACACCAGACTGACCCCATCACGAGGCGAGACTGACACCAGACTTACCCATTCACGAGGCGAGACTGACACCAGACTGACACCATCACAAGGCGAAGCTGACACCAGACTGACACCATCATGATGTGAGGCTGACACCAGACTGACCCCATCACGAGGCGAGACTGACACCAGACTGACCCCATCACGGGATGAGGCTGACACCAGACTGACCCCATCACGAGGCGAGACTGACACCAGACTGACACCATCACGAGGCGAGGCTAACACCAGACTGACACCATCATGATGTGAGGCTGAAATCAGACTGACCCCATCACGAGGCGAGGCTGACACCAGACTGACACCATCATGATGTGAGGCTGACACCAGACTGACCCCATCACTATGCGAGACTGACACCATACTGACCCCATCACGAGGCGAGTCTGACACCAGACTTACCCCATCACTATGCGAGACTGACACCAGACTGACCCCATCACGAGGCGAGACTGACACCAGACTTACCCCATCACGAGGCGAGGCTGACACCAGACTGACACCATCACAAGGCGAAGCTGACACCAGACTGACACCATCATGATGTGAGGCTGACACCAGACTGACCCCATCACTAGGCGAGGCTGACACCAGACTGACCCCATCACGAGGCGAGACTGACACCAGACTGACCCCATCACGAGGCGAGGCTGACCCCACACTGACCCCATCACGAGGCGAGACTGACACCAGACTTACCCCATCACGAGGAAAGGCTGACACCAGCCTGATACCATCACAAGGCGAAGCTGACACCAGATTGACACCATCATGATGTGAGGCTGACACCAGACTGACACCATCACGAGGAGAGGCTGACACCAGACTGACACCATCACGAGGCGAGATTGACACCAGACTTACCCCATCACGAGGCAAGGCTGACACCAGACTGACACCATCACAAGGCGAAGCTGACACCAGACTGACACCATCATGATGTGAGGCTGACACCAGACTGACCCCATCACTAGGCGAGGCTGACACCAGACTGACCCCATCACGAGGCGAGACTGACACCAGACTGACCCCATCACGAGGCGAGGCTGACCCCACACTGACCCCATCACGAGGCGAGACTGACACCAGACTTACCCCATCACGTGGAAAGGCTGACACCAGCCTGACACCATCACAAGGCAAAGCTGACACCAGATTGACACCATCATGATGTGAGGCTGACACCAGACTGACCCCATCACTAGGCGAGACTGACACCAGACTGACCCCATCACGAGGCGAGACTGACACCAGACTTACCCATTCACGAGGCGAGGCTTACACCAGACTGACACCATCATGATGTGAGGCTGACGCCAGACTGACCCCATCACGAGGCGAGGCTGACACCAGACTGACACCATCATGATGTGAGGCTGACACCAGACTGACCCCATCACGGGGCGAGGCTGACACCAGACTGACCCCATCACGAGACGAGACTGACACCAGACTGACCCCATCACGAGGCGAGGCTGACACCAGAGACACCATCACAAGGCGAAGCTGACACCAGACTGACACCATCATGATGTGAGGCTGACACCAGACTGACCCCATCACTCGGCGAGGCTGACACCAGACTGACCCCATCACGAGGCGAGACTGACACCAGACTGACACCATCACGAGGCGAGGCTGACACCAGACTGACACCGTCATGATGTGAGGCTGACACCAGACTGACCCCATCACGGGGCGAGGCTGACACCAGACTGACCCCATCACGAGGCGAGACTGACACCAGTCTGACACCATCACGAGGCGAGGCTGACACCAGACTGACCCCATGACGAGGCGAGGCTGACACCAGACTGACACCATCATGATGTGAGGCTGACACCAGACTGACCCCATCACGAGGCGAGGCTGACACCAGACTGACACCATCATGATGTGAGGCTGACACCAGACTGACACCATCACGAGGCGAGGCTGACACCAGACTGACACCATCATGATGTGAGGCTGACACCAGACTGACCCCATCACGAGGCCAGGCTGACACCAGACTGACCCCATCACGAGGCGAGACTGACACCAGACTGACCCATCATGATGTGAGGCTGACACCAGACTGACCCCATCACTAAGCGAGGCTGACACCAGACTGACCCCATCACAAGGCAAGACTGACACCAGACTGACCCCATCACGAGGCGAGACTGACACCAGACGACCCCATGAAGAGGCGAGGCTGGCACCAGACAGACCCCATCACGTGGCGAGGCTGACACCAGACTGACCCCATCACGAGGCGAGACTGACACCAGCCTGACCCCATCACTAAGCGAGGCTGACACCAGACAGACCCCATCACGAGGCAAGGCTGACACCAGACTGACACCATCACGAGGCGAGGTTGACACCAGACTGACACCATCACGAGGCGAAGCTGACACCAGATTGACCCCATCACGAGGCGAGGCTGACACCAGACTGACCCCATCACTAGGCGAGGCTTACACCAGACTGACCCCATCACGAGGCGACACTGACACCAGACTGACCCCATCACGAGGCGAGACTGACACCAGACTGACCCCATCATGATGTGAGGCTGACACCAGACTGACACCATCACGAGGCGAGGCTGACACCAGACTGACACCATCACGATGTGAGGCTGACACCAGACTGACCCCATCACGAGGCCAGGCTGACACCAGACTGACCCCATCACGAGGCGAGGCTCACACCAGACTGACACCATCACTAGGCGAGACTTACACCAGACTAACCCCATCACGAGGCGAGGCTGACACCAGACTGACCCCATCACGAGGCGAGACTGACACAAGACTGACCCCATCACGAGGCGAGGCTGACACCAGACTGACACCATCACGATGTGAGGCTGACACCAGACTGACACCATCACGAGGCGAGGCTGACACCAGACTGACACCATCACGATGTGAGGCTGACACCAGACTGACCCCATCACGAGGCCAGGCTGACACCAGACTGACCCCATCACGAGGCGAGGCTCACACCAGACTGACACCATCATGATGTGAGGCTGAAACCAGACTAACCCCATCACAAGGCGAGACTGACACCAGACTGACCCCATCACGAGGCGAGACTGAAACCGGACTGACCCCATCAAGAGGCGAGGCTGACACCAGACTGACCTCATCACGAGGCGGTGCTGACTCCAGACTGACCCCATCACTAGGCGAGGCTGACACCAGACTGACCCCATCACTAGCGAGGCTGACACCAGACTGACCCCATCACGAGGCGAGGCTGACACCAGACTGACCCCATCACTAGGCGAGGCTGACACCAGCCTGACCCCATCACTAGGCGAGGCTGACACCAGACAGACCCCATCACGAGGCAAGGCTGACACCAGACTGACACCATCACGAGGCGAGGTTGACACCAGACTGACACCATCATGATTTGAGGCTGACACCAGACTGACCCCATCACTAGGCGAGACTTACACCAGACTGACCCCATCACGAGGCGAGGCTGACACCAGACTGACCCCATCACGAGGCGAGACTGACACAAGACTGACCCGATCACGAGGCGAGGCTGACACTAGACTAACCTCATCACGAGGCGGGGCTGACACCAGACTGACACCGTCACGAGGCGAGGCTGACACCAGACTGACACCATCATGATGTGAGGCTGACACCAGACTGACCCCATCACTAGGCGAGGCTGACACCAGACTGACCCCATCACTAGGCGAGGCTGACACCAGACTGACACCATCACGATGTGAGGCTGACACCAGACTGACCCCATCACGAGGCGAGACTGACACCAGACTGACCCCATCACGAGGCGAGACTGACACCTGGCTGACCCCATCACGAGGCGAGGCTGACACCAGACTGACCCCATCACGAGGCGAGGCTGACACCAGACTGACCCCATCAATCACGAGGCGAGACTGACCCCAGACTGACCCCATCACGAGGCGAGGCTGACACCAGACTGACCCCATCACGAGGCGAGGCTGACCCCAGACTGACCCCATCACGAGGCGAGACTGACACCAGACTGACCCCATCACGAGGCGAGGCTGAGCCCAGACTGACTCCATCACGAGGCGAGACTGACACCAGACTGACCCCATCACTAGGCGAGGCTGACACCAGACTGACCCCATCACGAGGCGAGGCTGAGCCCAAACTGACTCCATCATGAGGCAAGGCTGACACCAGACTGACCCCATCACGAGGCGAGGCTGACACCAGACTGACCCCATCACGAGGTTAGACTGACACCAGACTGACCCCATCATGATGTGAGGCTGACACCAGACTGACCGCATCACGGGACGAGGCTGACACCAGACTGACCCCATCACGAGGCGAGACTGACACCAGACTGACACCATCACGAGGCGAGACTGACACCAGACTGACCTCATGACGAGGCGAGGCTGACACCAGACTGACACCATCATGATGTGAGGCTGACACCAGACTGACCCCATCACGAGGGGAGACTGACAACAGACTGACCCCATCACGAGGCGAGACTGACACCAGACTGACCCCATCACGAGGCGATGCTGACACCAGACTTACCCCATCACGAGGCGAGGCTGACACCAGACTGACCCCATCAAGAGGCGAGGCTGACACCAGACTGACCCCATCACGAGATGAGACTGACACCAGACTGACCCCATCACGAGGCGAGGCTGACACCAGACTGGCCCCATCACGAGGCGAGACTGACACCTGACTGACCCCATCACGGGGCGAGGCTGACACCAGACTGACCCCATCACGAGGCGAGGCTGACACCAGACTGACACCATCACGAGGCGTGGCTGACACCAGACTGACCCCATCATGATGTGAGGCTGACACCAGACTGACCCCATCACGAGGCGAGACTGACACCAGACTGACCCCATCACGAGGCGAGACTGACACCAGACTGACACCATCATGATGTGGGGCTGACACCAGACAGACCCCATCACAAGGCGAGACTGACACCAGATTGACCCCATCACGAGGCAAGGCTGACACTAGACTGACCCCATCACGAGGCGAGACTGACAGCTGACAGACCCCATCACGAGGCGAAGCTGACACCAGACTAACCCCATCATGAGGCGAGACTGACACCAGACTGACCCCATCACGAGGCGAGACTGACACCAGACTGACCCCATCACAATGTGAGGCTGACACCAGACTGACCCCATCACGAGGCGAGGCTGACACCAGACTGACCCCATCACGAGGCGAGGCTGACACCAGACTGACCCCATCACGAGGCGAGACTGACACCAGACTGACCCCATCACGAGGCGAGGCTGACAGCAGACTGACCCCATCACGAGGCGAGACTGACACCAGACTTACCCCATCACGAGGCGAGGCTGACACCAGACTGACACCATCACAAGGCGAAGCTGACACCAGATTGACACCATCATGATGTGAGGCTGACACCAGACTGACCCCATCACAGGACGAGGCTGACACCAGACTGACCCCATCACGAGGCGAGACTGACACCAGACTGACACCATCACGAGGCGAGACTGACACCAGACTGACCCCATGACGAGGGGAGGCTGACACCAGACTGACCCCATCATGATGTGAGGCTGACACCAGACTGACCCCATGACGAGGCGTGGCTGACACCAGACTGACACCATCACGATGCGTGGCTGACACCAGACTGACCCCATCATGATGTGAGGCTGACACCAGACTGACCCCATCACGAGGCGAGGCTGATACCAGACTGACACCATCACGAGGCCAGGCTGACACCAGACTGACACCATCATGATGTGAGGCTGACACTAGACTGACCCCTTCACGAGGCGAGTCTGACACCAGACTGACCCCATCACGGGGCGAGGCTGACAAAAGATTGACCCCATCACGAGGCGAGACTGACACCAGACTGACCCCATCACTAACGAGGCTGACACCAGACTGACCCCATCAAGAGGCGAGGCTGACATCAGACTGACCCCATCACGAGGCGAGACTGACACCAGACTGACCCCATCACGAGGTGAGGCTGACACAGGACTGACACCATCATGATGTGAGGCTGACACCAAACTGACACCATCACTAGGCAAGGCTGACATCAGACTGAACCCATCACGAGGCAAGGCTGACACCAGACTTACACCATCACGAGGCGAGGCTGATACCAGACTGACCCCATCATGATGTGAGGCTGACACCAGACTGACCCCATCACGAGGCGAGGCTGACACCAGACTGACCCCATCACTAGGCGAGGCTGAGACCAGACTGACACAATCACAAGGCGAGGCTGACACCAGACTGACACCATCACAAGGCGAGGCTGATACCAGACTGACACCATCATGATGTGAGGCTGACACCAGACTGACTCCATCACGGGGCGAGGCTCACACCAGACTGACCCCATCACGAGGTGAGACTGACACCAGACTGACCCCATCACGAGGCGAGGCTGACACCAGACTGACCCCATCACAAGGCGAGACTGACACCAGACTGACCCCATCACGAGGCGAGGCTGACACCAGACTGACCCCATCACGAGGCGAGGCTGACACCAGACTGACACCATCACGAGGCGAGCCTGACACCAGACTGACCCCATCAAGAGGCGAGGCTGACACAAGACTGACCCCATCATGAGGCGAGACTGACACCAGACTGATACCATCACGAGGTGAGGCTGACACCAGACTTACCTCATCACGAGGCGAGGCTGACCCCAGACTGACCCCATCACGAGGTGAGGCTTACACCAGACTGACACCATCACGGGGCGAGACTGACACCAGACTGACCCCATCACGAGGCGAGGCTGACACCAGACTGACCCCATCACGAGGTGAGGCTGACACCAGACTTACCTCATCACGAGGCGAGGCTGACCCCAGACTGACCCCATCACGAGGTGAGGCTTACACCAGACTGACACCATCACGAGGCGAGGCTGACACCAGACTGATCCCATCATGATGTGAGGCTGACACCAGACTGACCCCATCACTAGGCGAGGCTGACACCAGACTGACCCCATCACGAGGCGAGGCTGACACAAGACAGACACCATCACGAGGTGAGGCTGACACCAGACTGACCCCATCATGATGTGAGGCTGACACCAGACTGATCCCATCACTAGGCGAGGCTGACACCAGACTGACCCCATCACGAGGCGAGGCTGACACCAGACTGACACCATCACGAGGCGAGGCTGACACCAGACTGACCCCATCACGAGGCGAGGCTGACATCAGACTGACCCCATCACGAGGCGAGGCTGACACCAGACTGAACCCATCACGAGGCGAGGCTGACACCAGACTTACACCATCACGAGGCGAGGCTGATACCAGACTGACCCCATCATGATGTGAGGCTGACACCAGACTGACCCCATCACGAGGCGAGGCTGACACCAGACTGAACCCATCACGAGGCGAGGCTGACACCAGACTTACACCATCACGAGGCGAGGCTGATACCAGACTGACCCCATCATGAGGTTAGGCTGACACCAGACTGACCCCATCACGAGGCGAGGCTGACACCAGACTGACCCCATCACTAGGCGAGGCTGAGACCAGACTGACACCATCACAAGGCGAGGCTGACACCAGACTGACACCATCACAAGGCGAGGCTGATACCAGACTGACACCATCATGATGTGAGGCTGACACCAGACTGACTCCTTCACGGGGCGAGGCTGACACCAGACTGACCCCATCACGAGGCGAGACTGACACCAGACTGACCCCATCACGAGGCGAGGCTGACACCAGACTGACCCCATCACGAGGCGAGGCTGACACCAGACTGACACCATCACGAGGCGAGCCTGACACCAGACTGACCCCATCAAGAGGCGAGGCTGACACCAGACTGACCCCATCACGAGGCGAGACTGACACCAGACTGACCCCATCACGAGGTGAGGCTGACACCAGACTGACACCATCACGGGGCGAGACTGACACCAGACTGACCCCATCACGAGGCGAGGCTGACACCAGACTGACCCCATCACGAGGCGAGACTGACACCAGACTGACCCCATCACGAGGCGAGACTAACACCAGACTGACACCATCATGATGTGAGGCTGACACCAGACTGACACTATCACTAGGCGAGGCTGACACCAGACTGACCCGATCACGAGGTGAGGCTGACACCAGACTTACCTCATCACGAGGCGAGGCTGACCCCAGACTCACCCCATCACGAGGTGAGGCTTACACCAGACTGACACCATCACGGGGCGAGGCTGACACCAGACTGACACCATCACGAGGATAGGCTAACACCAGACTGACACCATCATGATGTGAGGCTGACACCAGACTGACCCCATCACGAGGCGAGACTGACACCAGACTGACCCCATCACGAGGCGAGACTGACACCAGACTGACCCTATCACGAGGCGAGACTGACACTAGACTGACCCCATCACGAGGCGAGACTAACACCAGACTGACACCATCATGATGTGAGGCTGACACCAGACTGACACCATCACTAGGCGAGGCTGACACCAGACTGACCCGATCACGAGGCGAGGCTGACACCAGACTGACACCATCATGATGTGAGGCTGACACCAGACTGACCCCATCACGAGGCGAGGCTGACACCAGACTGACACCATCATGATGTGAGGCTGACACCAGACCGACCCCTTCACGAGGCGAGACTGACACCAGACTGACCCCATCACGGGGCGAGGCTGACAAAAGACTGACCCCATCACGAGGCGAGACTGACACCAGACTGACCCCATCACTAGTGTTGCTGACACCAGACTGACACCATCATGATGTGAGGCTGACACCAGACTGACCCCATCACAAGGCGAGACTGACACCAGACTGACCCCATCACGAGGCGAGGCTGACACCAGACTGACCCCATCACGAGGCAAGACTGACACCAGACTGACCCCATCGCGAGGCGAAACTGACACCAGACTGACTCCATCACGAGGAGAGATTGACACCAGACTGACCCCATCACTAGCGAGGCTGACACCAGACTGACACCATCACGAGGCGAGGCTTACACCAGACTGACACCATCATGATGTGAGGCTGACACCAGACTGACCCCATCACTAGGCGAGACTGAAACCAGACTGACCCCATCACAAGGCGAGGCTGACTCCAGACTGACTCCATCACGAGACGAGACTGACACCAGACTGACCCCATCACGAGGCGAAGCTGACACCAGACTGACCCCATCACGAGGCGAGACTGACACCAGACTGACCCCATCACGAGGCGAGGCTGACACCAGACTGACACCATCACTAGCGAGGCTGACACCAGACTGACACCATCACGAGGCGAGACTGACACCAAACTGACCCCATCACGAGGCGAGGCTGACACCAGACTGACCCCATCACTAGCGAGGCTGACACCAGACTGACACCATCACGAGGCGAGGCTGACACCAGACTGACACCATCATGATGTGAGGCTGACACCAGACTGACCCCATCACTAGGCGAGACTGAAACCAGACTGACCCCATCACGAGGCGAGGCTGACACCAGACTGACCCCATCACGAGACGAGACTGACACCAGACTGACCCCATCACGAGGCGAAGCTGACACCAGACTGACCCCATCACGAGGCGAGGCTGACACCAGACTGACCCCATTACTAGCGAGGCTGACACCAGACTGACCCCATCACGAGGCGAGGCTGACACCAGACTGACACCATTACGAGGCGAGCCTGACACCAGACTGACCCCATAAAGAGGCGAGGCTGACACCAGACTGACCCCATCACGAGGCGAGGCTGACACCAGACTGACCCCATCACGAGGTGAGGCTGACACCAGACTTACCTCATCACGAGGCGAGGCTGACCCCAGACTGACCCCATCACGAGGTGAGGCTTACACCAGACTGACACCATCACGGGGCGAGACTGACACCAGACTGACCCAATCACGAGGCGAAGCTGACACCAGACTGACCCCATCACGAGGCGAGGCTGACACCAGACTGACCCCATCACTAGCGAGGCTGACACCAGACTGACCCCATCACGAGGCGAGGCTGACACCAGACTGACACCATCACGGGGCGAGGCTGACACCAAACTGACCCCATCACGAGGCGAGGCTGACACCAGACTGACACCATCATGATGAGAGGCTGACACCAGACTGACCCCATCACGAGGCGAGACTGACACCAGACTGACCCCATCACGAGGTGAGACTGACACCAGACTGACCCCATCACGAGTCGAGACTGACACCAGACTGACACCATCACGAGGTGAGGCTTACACCAGACTGACCCCATCATGATGTGAGGCTGACACCAGACTGACCCCATCACTAGGCGAGACTGAAACCAGACTGACCCCATCACAAGGCGAGGCTGACTCCAGACTGACTCCATCACGAGACGAGACTGACACCAGACTGACCCCATCACGAGGCGAAGCTGACACCAGACTGACCCCATCACGAGGCGAGACTGACACCAGACTGACCCCATCACGAGGCGAGGCTGACACCAGACTGACACCATCACTAGCGAGGCTGACACCAGACTGACACCATCACGAGGCGAGACTGACACCAAACTGACCCCATCACGAGGCGAGGCTGACACCAGACTGACCCCATCACTAGCGAGGCTGACACCAGACTGACACCATCACGAGGCGAGGCTGACACCAGACTGACACCATCACGAGGCGAGCCTGACACCAGACTGACCCCATAAAGAGGCGAGGCTGACACCAGACTGACCCCATCACGAGGCGAGACTGACACCAGACTGACCCCATCACGAGGCGAGGCTGACACCAGACTGACCCCATCACGAGGTGAGGCTGACACCAGACTTACCTCATCACGAGGCGAGGCTGACCCCAGACTGACCCCATCACGAGGTGAGGCTTACACCAGACTGACACCATCACGGGGCGAGACTGACACCAGACTGACCCAATCACGAGGCGAAGCTGACACCAGACTGACCCCATCACGAGGCGAGGCTGACACCAGACTGACACAATCACTAGCGAGGCTGACACCAGACTGACCCCATCACGAGGCGAGGCTGACACCAGACTGACACCATCACGGGGCGAGGCTGACACCAAACTGACCCCATCACGAGGCGAGGCTGACACCAGACTGACCCCATCACGAGGCGAGACTGACACCAGACTGACCCCATCACGAGGCGAGGCTGAGCCCAGACTGACTCCATCACGAGGCGAGACTGACACCAGACTGACCCCATCACTAGGCGAGGCTGACACCAGACTGACCCCATCACGAGGCGAGGCTGAGCCCAAACTGACTCCATCATGAGGCAAGGCTGACACCAGACTGACCCCATCACGAGGCGAGGCTGACACCAGACTGACCCCATCACGAGGCGAGACTGACACCAGACTGACCCCATCATGATGTGAGGCTGACACCAGACTGACCCCATCACGAGGCGAGGCTGACAGCAGACTGACCCCATCACGAGGCGAGACTGACACCAGACTTACCCCATCACGAGGCGAGGCTGACACCAGACTGACACCATCACAAGGCGAAGCTGACACCAGATTGACACCATCATGATGTGAGGCTGACACCAGACTGACCGCATCACGGGACGAGGCTGACACCAGACTGACCCCATCACGAGGCGAGACTGACACCAGACTGACACCATCACGAGGCGAGACTGACACCAGACTGACCTCATGACGAGGCGAGGCTGACACCAGACTGACACCATCATGATGTGAGGCTGACACCAGACTGACCCCATCACGAGGGGAGACTGACAACAGACTGACCCCATCACGAGGCGAGACTGACACCAGACTGACCCCATCACGAGGCGATGCTGACACCAGACTTACCCCATCACGAGGCGAGGCTGACACCAGACTGACCCCATCAAGAGGCGAGGCTGACACCAGACTGACCCCATCACGAGATGAGACTGACACCAGACTGACCCCATCACGAGGCGAGGCTGACACCAGACTGGCCCCATCACGAGGCGAGACTGACACCTGACTGACCCCATCACGGGGCGAGGCTGACACCAGACTGACCCCATCACGAGGCGAGGCTGACACCAGACTGACACCATCACGAGGCGTGGCTGACACCAGACTGACCCCATCATGATGTGAGGCTGACACCAGACTGACCCCATCACGAGGCGAGACTGACACCAGACTGACCCCATCACGAGGCGAGACTGACACCAGACTGACACCATCATGATGTGGGGCTGACACCAGACAGACCCCATCACAAGGCGAGACTGACACCAGATTGACCCCATCACGAGGCAAGGCTGACACTAGACTGACCCCATCACGAGGCGAGACTGACAGCTGACAGACCCCATCACGAGGCGAAGCTGACACCAGACTAACCCCATCATGAGGCGAGACTGACACCAGACTGACCCCATCACGAGGCGAGACTGACACCAGACTGACCCCATCACGATGTGAGGCTGACACCAGACTGACCCCATCACGAGGCGAGGCTGACACCAGACTGACCCCATCACGAGGCGAGGCTGACACCAGACTGACCCCATCACGAGGCGAGACTGACACCAGACTGACCCCATCACGAGGCGAGGCTGACAGCAGACTGACCCCATCACGAGGCGAGACTGACACCAGACTTACCCCATCACGAGGCGAGGCTGACACCAGACTGACACCATCACAAGGCGAAGCTGACACCAGATTGACACCATCATGATGTGAGGCTGACACCAGACTGACCCCATCACAGGACGAGGCTGACACCAGACTGACCCCATCACGAGGCGAGACTGACACCAGACTGACACCATCACGAGGCGAGACTGACACCAGACTGACCCCATGACGAGGGGAGGCTGACACCAGACTGACCCCATCATGATGTGAGGCTGACACCAGACTGACCCCATCACAAGGCGAGGCTGACACCAGACTGACCCCATCACGAGGCGAGGCTGACACCAGACTGACACCATCACGAGGCGTGGCTGACACCAGACTGACACCATCACGATGCGTGGCTGACACCAGACTGACCCCATCATGATGTGAGGCTGACACCAGACTGACCACATCACGAGGCGAGGCTGATACCAGACTGACACCATCACGAGGCCAGGCTGACACCAGACTGACACCATCATGATGTGAGGCTGACACTAGACTGACCCCTTCACGAGGCGAGTCTGACACCAGACTGACCCCATCACGGGGCGAGGCTGACAAAAGATTGACCCCATCACGAGGCGAGACTGACACCAGACTGACCCCATCACTAACGAGGCTGACACCAGACTGACCCCATCAAGAGGCGAGGCTGACATCAGACTGACCCCATCACGAGGCGAGACTGACACCAGACTGACCCCATCACGAGGTGAGGCTGACACAGGACTGACACCATCATGATGTGAGGCTGACACCAGACTGACACCATCACTAGGCAAGGCTGACATCAGACTGAACCCATCACGAGGCGAGGCTGACACCAGACTTACACCATCACGAGGCGAGGCTGATACCAGACTGACCCCATCATGATGTGAGGCTGACACCAGACTGACCCCATCACGAGGCGAGGCTGACACCAGACTGACCCCATCACTAGGCGAGGCTGAGACCAGACTGACACCATCACAAGGCGAGGCTGACACCAGACTGACACCATCACAAGGCGAGGCTGATACCAGACTGACACCATCATGATGTGAGGCTGACACCAGACTGACTCCATCACGGGGCGAGGCTCACACCAGACTGACCCCATCACGAGGTGAGACTGACACCAGACTGACCCCATCACGAGGCGAGGCTGACACCAGACTGACCCCATCGTGATGTGAGGCTGACACCAGACTGACCCCATCACGAGGCGATGCTGACACCAGACTTACCCCATCACGAGGCGAGGCTGACACCAGACTGACACCATCACAAGGCGAAGCTGACACCAGATTGACACCATCATGATGTGAGGCTGACACCAGACTGACCCCGTCACGGGGCGAGGCTGACACCAGACTGACCCCATCACGGGGCGAGGCTGACACCAGACTGACCCCATCACGAGACGAGACTGACACCAGACTGACCCCATCAAGAGGCGAGGCTGACACCAGACTGACCCCATCACGAGACGAGACTGACACCAGACTGACCCCATCACGAGGCGAGGCTGACACCAGACTGGCCCCATCACGAGGCGAGACTGACACCTGACTGACCCCATCACAGGGCGAGGCTGACACCAAACTGACCCCATCACGAGGCGAGGCTGACACCAGACTGACACCATCACGAGGCGTGGCTGACACCAGACTGACCCCATCATGATGTGAGGCTGACACCAGACTGACCCCATCACGAGGCGAGACTGACACCAGACTGACCCCATCACGAGGCGAGACTGACACCAGACTGACACCATCATGATGTGAGGCTGACACCAGACAGACCTCATCACAAGGCGAGACTGACACCAGACTGACCCCATCACGAGGCGAGGCTGACACTAGACTGACCCCATCACGAGGCGAGACTGACAGCTGACTGACCCCATCACGAGGCGAAGCTGACACCAGACTAACCCCATCATGAGGCGAGACTGACACCAGACTGACCCCATCACGAGGCGAGACTGACACCAGACTGACCCCATCACGATGTGAGGCTGACACCAGACTGACCCCATTACGAGGCGAGGCTGACACCAGACTGACACCATCATGATGTGAGGCTGACACCAGACAGACCCCATCACAAGGCGAGACTGACACCAGACTGACCCCATCACGAGGCGAGGCTGACACTAGACTGACCCCATCACGAGGCGAGACTGACAGCTGACTGACCCCATCACGAGGCGAAGCTGACACCAGACTAACCCCATCATGAGGCGAGACTGACACCAGACTGACCCCATCACGAGGCGAGACTGACACCAGACTGACCCCATCACGATGTGAGGCTGACACCAGACTGACCCCATCACGAGGCGAGGCTGACACCAGACTGACCCCATCACGAGGCGAGGCTGACACCAGACTGACCCCATCACGAGGCGAGACTGACACCAGACTGACCCCATCACGAGGCGAGGCTGACAGCAGACTGACCCCATCACGAGGCGAGACTGACACCAGACTTACCCCATCACGAGGCAAGGCTGACACCAGACTGACACCATCACAAGGCGAAGCTGACACCAGATTGACACCATCATGATGTGAGGCTGACACCAGACTGACCCCATCACAGGACGAGGCTGACACCAGACTGAACCCATCACGAGGCGAGACTGACACCAGACTGACCCCATCACGAGGCGTTGCTGGCACCAGACTGACTCCATCACGAGGCGAGACTGACACCAGACTGACCCCATCACTAGCGAGGCTGACACCAGACTGACACCATCACGAGGTGAGGCTGACACCAGACTGACCCCATCACTAGGCGAGGCTGACACCAGACTGACCCCATCACGAGGCGAGGCTGACACCAGACTGACACCATCACAAGGCGAAGCTGACACCAGACTGACCCCATCACGAGGCGAGGCTGACACCAGACTGACACCTTCACGAGGCGAGGCTGACACCAGACTGACCCCATCACGAGGCGAGACTGACACCAGACTGACCCCATCACGGGACGAGGCTGACACCAGACTGACCCCATCACGAGGCAAGACTGACACCAGACTGACCCCATCACGAGGCGAGACTGACACCAGACTGACCCCATCGTGATGTGAGGCTGACACCAGACTGACCCCATCACGAGGCGATGCTGACACCAGACTTACCCCATCACGAGGCGAGGCTGACACCAGACTGACCCCATCACGAGACGAGACTGACACCAGACTGACCCCATCAAGAGGCGAGGCTGACACCAGACTGACCCCATCACGAGACGAGACTGACACCAGACTGACCCCATCACGAGGCGAGGCTGACACCAGACTGGCCCCATCACAGGGCGAGGCTGACAGCAGACTGACCCCATCACGAGGCGAGACTGACACCAGACTTACCCCATCACGAGGCAAGGCTGACACCAGACTGACACCATCACAAGGCGAAGCTGACACCAGATTGACACCATCATGATGTGAGGCTGACACCAGACTGACCCCATCACAGGACGAGGCTGACACCAGACTGAACCCATCACGAGGCGAGACTGACACCAGACTGACCCCATCACGAGGTGAGGCTGACACTAGACTGACACCATCATGATGTGAGGCTGACACCAGACTGACACCATCACTAGGCAAGGCTGACATCAGACTGAACCCATCACGAGGCGAGGCTGACACCAGACTGACACCATCACGAGGCGTTGCTGGCACCAGACTGACTCCATCACGAGGCGAGACTGACACCAGACTGACCCCATCACTAGCGAGGCTGACACCAGACTGACCCCATCACTAGGCGAGGCTGACACCAGACTGACCCCATCACGAGGCGAGGCTGACACCAGACTGACACCATCACAAGGCGAAGCTGACACCAGACTGACCCCATCACGAGGCGAGGCTGACACCAGACTGACACCATCACGAGGCGAGGCTGACACCAGACTGACCCCATCACGAGGCGAGACTGACACCAGACTAACCCCATCACGGGACGAGGCTGACACCAGACTGACCCCATCACGAGGCAAGACTGACACCAGACTGACCCCATCACGAGGCGAGACTGACACCAGACTGACCCCATCGTGATGTGAGGCTGACACCAGACTTACCCCATCACGAGGCGAGGCTGACACCGGACTGACACCATCACAAGGCGAAGCTGACACCAGATTGAAACCATCATGATGTGAGGCTGACACCAGACTGACCCCGTCACGGGGCGAGGCTGACACCAGACTGACCCCATCATGGGGCGAGGCTGACACCAGACTGACCCCATCACGAGGCGAGGCTGACACCAGACTGACACCATCACGAGGCGAGACTGACACCAGACTGACCCCATCACGAGGCGAGACTGACACCAGACTGACACCATCATGATGTGAGGCTGACACCAGACAGACCCCATCACAAGGCGAGACTGACACCAGACTGACCCCATCACGAGGCGAGGCTGACACTAGACTGACCCCATCACGAGGCGAGACTGACAGCTGACTGACCCCATCACGAGGCGAAGCTGACACCAGACTAACCCCATCATGAGGCGAGACTGACACCAGACTGACCCCATCACGAGGCGAGACTGACACCAGACTGACCCCATCACGATGTGAGGCTGACACCAGACTGACCCCATAACGAGGCGAGGCTGACACCAGACTGACCCCATCACGAGGCGAGGCTGACACCAGACTGACCCCATCACGAGGCGAGACTGACACCAGACTGACCCCATCACGAGGCGAGGCTGACAGCAGACTGACCCCATCACGAGGCGAGACTGACACCAGACTTACCCCATCACGAGGCAAGGCTGACAACAGACTGACCTCATCACGAGGCGAGGCTGACACCAGACTGACACCATCACGAGGCGAGGATGACACCAGACTGACACCATCAAGATTTGAGGCTGACACCAGACTGACCCCATCACGAGGCGAGGCTGACACCAGACTGACACCATCACGAGGCGAGGCTGACACTAGACTGACACCATCACGATGTGATGCTGACACCAGGCTGACCCCATCACGAGGCAAGACTGACACCAGACTGACCCCATCACGAGGCGAGGCTGACACCAGACTGACACCATCATGATGTGAGGATGACACCATACTGACCCCATCACTTGGCGAGACTGACACCAGACTGACCCCATCACGAGGCGAGGCTGACACCAGACTGACACCATCATGATGTGAGGCTGACACCAGACTGACCCCATCATGAGGCGCGGCTGACACCAGACTGACCCCATCACGAGGCGAGACTGACACCAGACTGACCCCATCACGAGGCGAGGCTGACACTAGACTGACACCATCACGAGGCGAGGCTGACACCAGACTGACACCATCACGAGGCGAGGCTGACACCAGACTGACACCATCACGAGGCGAGGCTGACACCAGACTGACACCATCATGATGTGAGGCTGACACCAGACTGACCCCATCACGAGGCGAGGCTGACACCAGACTGACCCCATCACGAGGCGAGGCTGACACCAGACTGACACCATCACGAGGCGAGGCTGACACCAGACTGACACCATCACGATGTGAGGCTGACACCAGACTGACCCCATCACGAGGCAAGGCTGAGACCAGACTGACCCATCACGAGGCGAGGCTGACACCAGACTGACCCCATCACGAAGCGAGACTGACACCAGACTGACCCCATCACAAGGCGTGGCTGACACCAGACTGACCCCATCACTAGGCGAGGCTGACACCAGACTGACCCCATCACGAGGCGAGACTGACACCAGACTGATCCCATCACGAGGCGAGGCTGACACCAGACTGACCCCATCACGAGGCTAGGCTGACACCAGACTGACCCCATCACGAGGCGAGGCTGACACCAGAATGACCCCATCACGAGGCGAGGCTGACACCAGACTGACCCCATCACGAGGCGAGGCTCACACCAGACTGACACCATCACGAGGCGAGGCTGACACCAGACTGACACCATCACGAGGCGAGGCTGACACCAGACTGACACCATCATGATGTGAGGCTGACACCAGACTGAACCCATCACTTGGCGAGTCTGACACCAGACTGACCCCATCACGAGGCGAGGCTGACACTAGACTGACACCATCACGAGGCGAGGCTGACACCAGACTGACACCATCACGAGGCGAGGCTGACACCAGACTGACACCATCATGTTGTGAGGCTGACACCAGACTGACCCCATCACGAGGCGAGGCTGACACCAGACTGACCCCATCACGAGGCGAAGCTGACACTAGACTGACACCATCACGAGGCGAGGCTGACACCAGACTGACACCATCATGATGTGAGGCTGACACCAGACTGACCCCATCACGAGGCAAGGCTGACACCAGAGTGACCCATCACGAGGCGAGGCTGACACCAGACTGACCCCATCACGAGGCGAGACTGACACCAGACTGATCCCATCACGAGGCGAGGCTGACACCAGACTGACCCCATCACGAGGCTAGGCTGACACCAGACTGACCCCATCACGAGGCGAGGCTGACACCAGAATGACCCCATCACGAGGCGAGGCTGACACCAGACTGACCCCATCACGAGGCGAGGCTGACACCAGACTGACCCCATCACGAGGCGAGACTGACACCAGACTGACACCATCACGAGGCGAGGATGACACCAGACTGACACCATCAAGATTTGAGGCTGACACCAGACTGACCCCATCACGAGGCGAGGCTGACACCAGACTGACCCCATCACGAGGCGAGGCTGACACCAGACTGACACCATCACGAGGCGAGGCTGACACCAGACTGACACCATCACGATGTGATGCTGACACCAGGCTGACCCCATCACGAGGCAAGACTGACACCAGACTGACCCCATCACGAGGCGAGGCTGACACCAGACTGACACCATCATGATGTGAGGCTGACACCATACTGACCCCATCACTTGGCGAGACTGACACCAGACTGACCCCAACACGAGGCGAGGCTGACACCAGACTGACACCATCATGATGTGAGGCTGACACCAGACTGACCCCATCACGAGGCAAGGCTGAGACCAGACTGACCCATCACGAGGCGAGGCTGACACCAAACTGACCCCATCACGAAGCGAGACTGACACCAGACTGACCCCATCACAAGGCGTGGCTGACACCAGACTGACCCCATCACTAGGCGAGGCTGACACCAGACTGACCCCATCACGAGGCGAGACTGACACCAGACTGATCCCATCACGAGGCGAGACTGACACCAGACTGACCCCATCACGAGGCGAGACTGACACCAGACTGACCCCATCACGAGGCTAGGCTGACACCAGACTGACACCATCACGAGGCGAGACTGACACCAGACTGATCCCATCACGAGGCGAGGCTGACACCAGACTGACCCCATCACGAGGCTAGGCTGACACCAGACTGACCCCATCACGAGGCGAGGCTGACACCAGAATGACCCCATCACGAGGCGAGGCTGACACCAGACTGACCCCATCACGAGGCGAGGCTGACACCAGACTGACCCCATCACGAGGCTAGGCTGACACCAGACTGACCTTATCACGAGGCGAGGCTGACACCAGACTGACACCATCACGAGGCGAGGATGACACCAGACTGACACCATCAAGATTTGAGGCTGACACCAGACTGACCCCATCACGAGGCGAGGCTGACACCAGACTGACACCATCATGATGTGAGGCTGACACCAGACTGACCCCATCACGAGGCGAGGTTGACACGAGACTGACAACATCACGTGGCGAGACTGACACCAGACTGACACCATCATGATGTGAGGCTGACACCAGACTGACCCCATCACTAGGCGAGGCTGACACCAGACTGACCCCATCACGAGGCGAGGCTGACACCAGACTGACACCATCACGAGTCGAGACTGACACAAGACTAACACCATCAAGATGTGAGGCTGACACCAGACTGACTCCATCACGAGGTGAGGCTGACACCAGACTGACCCCATCACGAGGCGAGGCTGACACCAGACTGACCCCATCATGAGGCGAGGCTGACACCAGACTGAAACCATCACGATGTGAGGCTGACACCAGACTGACCCCATCACGAGGCGAGGCTGACACCAGACTGACACCATCATGATGTGAGGCTGACACCAGACTGACCCCATCATGAGGCGCGGCTGACACCAGACTGACCCCATCACGAGGCGAGGCTGACACCAGACTGACACCATCACGAGGCGAGGCTGACACCAGACTGACACCATCATAATGCGAGGCTGACACCAGACTGACCCCATCACGAGGCGAGATTGACACCAGACTGACCCCATCACGAGGCGAGACTGACACCAGACTGACCCCATCACGAGGCGAGACTGACACCAGACTGACCCCATCACGGGACGAGGCTGACACCAGACTGACCCCATCACGAGGCGAGACTGACACCAGACTGACCCCATCACGAGGCGAGACTGACACCAGACTGACCCCATCATGATGTGAGGCTGACACCAGACTGAACCCAATCCGAGGCGAGGCTGACACCAGACTGACCCCATCACGAGGCGAGGCTGACACCAGACTGACCCCATCACTAGGCGAGGCTGACACCAGACTTACCCCATCACGAGGCGAGGCTGACACGAGACTGACCCCATCACGAGGCGAGGCTGACACCAGACTGACCCCATCACGAGGCGAGGCTGACACCAGACTGACCCCATCACGAGGCGAGGCTGACACCAGACTGACAACATCACAAGGCGAAGCTGACACAAGATTGACACCATCATGATGTGAGGCTGACACCAGACTGACCCCGTCACGGGGCGAGGCTGACACCAGACTGACCCCATCACGGGGCGAGGCTGACACCAGACTGACCCCATCATGAGACTAGACTGACACCAGACTGACCCCATCAAGAGGCGAGGCTGACACCAGACTGACCCCGTCACGAGGCGAGGCTGACACCAGACTGACCCCATCACGAGGCGAGGCTGACACCAGACTGACCCCATCACGAGGCGAGACTGACACCGGACTGACCCCATCATGAGGCGAGGCTGACACCAGACTGACACCATCATGATGTGAGGCTGACACCAGACTGACCCCATCACGAGGTGAGGCTGACACCAGACTTACTCCATCACGAGGCGAGGCTGACACCAGACTGACCCCATCACGAGGCGAGACTGACACCAGACTGACCCCATCACGAGGCGAGGCTGACACCAGACTGACCCCATCACGAGGCGAGGCTGACACCAGACTGACCCCATCACGAGGCGAGGCTGACACCAGACTGACCCCATCACGAGGCGAGGCTGACACCAGACTGACACCATCACGAGGCGAGACTGACACCAGACTGACCCCATCACTAGGCGAGACTGACACAAGACTGACCCCATCACGAGGCGAGACTGACACCAGACTGACCCAATCACAAGGCGAGGCTGACACCAGACTGACACCATCACGAGGCGAGACTGACACCAGACTGACCCCCTCAGGAGGCGAGGCTGACACCAGACTGACCTCGTCACGAGGCGGGGCTGACACCAGACTGACGCCATCACGGGGCGAGGCTGACACCAGACTGACCCCATCACGAGGCGAGACTGACACCAGACTGACCCCATTACGAGGCGAGACTGACTCCAGACTGACCCCATCATGATGTGAGGCTAACACCAGACTGACCCCATCACGAGGCGATACTGACACCAGACTGACCCCATCGCGAGGCGAGGCTGACACCAGACTAACCCCATCGCGAGGCGAGGCTGACACCAGACTAACCCCATCGCGAGGCGAGGCTGACACCAGACTGACCCCATCACGAGGCGAGACTGCAACCAGCCTGACCCCATCACGAGGCGAGGCTGACACCAGACTGACCCCATCACGAGGCGAGACTGACACCAGACTTACCCCATCACGAGGCGAGGCTGACACCAGACTGACACCATCACAAGGCAAAGCTGACACCAGATTGACACCATCATGATGTGAGGCTGACACCAGACTGAC
Organism: Staurois parvus; assembly: GCF_062004578.1. Taxonomy (NCBI): domain Eukaryota; kingdom Metazoa; phylum Chordata; class Amphibia; order Anura; family Ranidae; genus Staurois; species Staurois parvus. The sequence continues at coordinate 44,129 of NW_028320199.1, forward strand.
CCCATCACGGGACCAGGCTGACACCAGACTGACACCATCACGAGGCGTGGCTGACACCAGACTGACCCCATCATGATGTGAGGCTGACACCAGACTGACCCCATCACGAGGCAATGCTGACACCAGACTGACACCATCATGATATAAAGCTGACACCAGACTGACCCCGTCACGAGGCGTGGCTGACACCAGACTGACCCCATCATGATGTGAGGCTGACACCAGACTGACCCCATCACTAGGCGAGGCTGACACCAGACTGACCCCATCACGAGGCGAGGCTGACACGAGACTGACACCATCACGAGGAGAGGCTGACACCAGACTGACACCATCATAATGCGAGGCTGACACCAGACTGACCCCATCACGGGGCGAGGCTGACACCAGACTGACCCCATCACGAGACTAGACTGACACCAGACTGACCCCATCAAGAGGCGAGGCTGACACCAGACTGACCCAATCACGAGGCGAGGCTGACACCAGACTGACCCCATCACGAGGCGAGACTGACACCGGACTGACCCCATCACGAGGCGAGGCTGACACCAGACTGACACCATCATGATGTGAGGCTGACACCAGACTGACCCCATCACGAGGCGATGCTGACACCAGTCTTACCCAATCACGAGGCGAGGCTGACACCAGACTGACACCATCACAAGGCGAAGCTGACACCAGATTGACACCATCATGATGTGAGGCTGACACCAGACTGACCCCGTCACGGAGCGAGGCTGACACCAGACTGACAACATCACAAGGCGAAGCTGACACAAGATTGACACCATCATGATGTGAGGCTGACACCAGACTGACCCCGTCACGGGGCGAGGCTGACAACAGACTGACCCCATCACGGGGCGAGGCTGACACCAGACTGACCCCATCATGAGACTAGACTGACACCAGACTGACCCCATAAAGAGGCGAGGCTGACACCAGACTGACCCCGTCATGAGGCGAGGCTGACACCAGACTGACCCCGTCACGAGGCGAGGCTGACACAAGACTGACCCCATCACGAGGCGAGACTGACACCGGACTGACCCCATCATGAGGCGAGGCTGACACCAGACTGACACCATCATGATGTGAGGCTGACACCAGACTGACCCCATCACGAGGTGAGGCTGACACCAGACTTACTCCATCACGAGGCGAGGCTGACACCAGACTGACCCCATCACGAGGCGAGACTGACACCAGACTAACCCCATCACGAGGCGATGCTTACACCAGTCTTACCCAATCACGAGGCGAGGCTGACACCAGACTGACACCATCACAAGGCGAAGCTGACACCAGATTGACACCATCATGATGTGAGGCTGACACCAGACTGACCCCGTCACGGAGCGAGGCTGACACCAGACTGACACCATTACGAGGCGAGACTGACACCAGACTGACCCCATCAGGAGGCGAGACTGACACCAGACTGACAGCATCACGAGGCGAGGCTGACACCAGACTGACCCCATCACGAGGCGAGGCTGACACCAGACTGACACCATCACAAGGCGAGGTTGACACCAGACTGACACCATCACGAGGCGAGGCTGACACCACACTGACCCCATCACGAGGCGAGGCTGACACCTGACTGACACCATCATGATGTGAGGCTGACACCAGACTGACCTCATCACGAGGCGAGGCTGACACAAGACTGACACCACTCACGAGGCGAGGCTGACACCAGACTGACACCATCATGATGTGAGGCTGACACCAGACTGACCCCATCACGAGGCGAGGCTGACACCAGTCTGACCCCATCACGAGGCGAGGCTGACACCAGACTGACCCCATCACGAGGCGAGGCTGACACCATCACGAGGCGAGACTGACACCAGACTGACCCCATCATGATGTGAGGCTGACACCAGACTGACCCCATCACTAGGCGAGGCTTACACCAGACTTACCCCATCACGGGGCGAGGCTGACACCAGACTGACCCCATCATGATGTGAGGCTGACACCAGACTGACCCCATCACTAGGCGAGGCTGACACCAGACTGACACCACCACGAGGCGAGGCTGACACCAGACTGACACCATCACGAGGCGAGGCTGACACCAGACTGACACCATCATGATGTGAGGCTGACACCAGACTGACCCCATCACGATGTGAGGCTGACACCAGACTGACACCATCACGAGGCGAGACTGACACCAGACTGACACCATCACGAGGCGAGACTGACACCAGACTGACACTATCACGATGTGAGGCTGACACCAGACTGACCCCATCACGAGGCGAGGCTGACACCAGACTGACCCCATCACGAGGCGAGGCTGACACCAGACTGACCCCATCACGAGGCGAGACTGACACCAGACTTAACCCATCACGAGGCAAGGCTGACACCAGACTGACACCATCACAAGGCGAAGCTGACACCAGATTGACACCATCATGATGTGAGGCTGACACCAGACGGACCTCATCACGGGACGAGGCTGACACCAGACTGACCCCATCACGAGGCGACACTGACACCAGACTGACACCATCACGAGGCGAGACTGACACCAGACTGACCCCACGACGAGGCGAGGCTGACACCAGACTGACCCCATCATGATGTGAGGCTGACACCAGACTGACCCCATCACTAGGCGAGGCTGACACCAGACTGACCCCATCACGAGGCGAGACTGACACCGGAATGACCCAATCACGGGGCGAGGCTGACACCAGACTGACCCCATCACGAGGCGAGGCTGACACCAGACTGACACCATCACGAGGCGTGGCTGACACCAGACTGACCCCATCATGATGTGAGGCTGACACCAGACTGATCCCACCACGAGGCGATGCTGACACCAGACTGACACCATCATGATATAAAGCTGACACCAGACTGACCCCGTCACGGGGCGAGGCTGACACCAGACTGACCCCATCACGAGGCGAGGCTGACACCAGACTGACGCCATCACGAGGCGAGACTGACACAGGACTGACCCCATCACGGGGCGAGGCTGACACCAGACTGACCCCATCACGAGGCGAGGCTCACACCAGACTGACACCATCACGAGGCGTGGCTGACACCAGACTGACCCCATCATGATGTGAGGCTGACACCAGACTGACCCCATCACTAGGCGAGGCTGACACCAGACTGACCCCATCACGAGGCGAGGCTGACACGAGACTGACACCATCACGAGGCGAGGCTGACACCAGACTGACACCATCATAATGCGAGGCTGACACCAGACTGACACCGTCACGAGGCGAGGCTGACTTCAGACTGACCCCATCACGAGGCGAGACGGACACCGGACTGACCCCATCACGAGGTGAGGCTGACACCAGACTGACGCCATCACGAGGCGAGACTGACACAGGACTGACCCCATCACGGGGCGAGGCTGACACCAGACTGACCCCATCACGAGGCGAGGCTCACACCAGACTGACACCATCACAAGGCGTGGCTGACACCAGACTGACCCCATCATGATGTGAGGCTGACACCAGACTGACCCCATCACTAGGCGAGGCTGACACCAGACTGACCCCATCACGAGGCGAGGCTGACACGAGACTGACACCATCACGAGGCGAGGCTGACACCAGACTGACACCATCATAATGCGAGGCTGACACCAGACTGACACCGTCACGAGGCGAGGCTGACTCCAGACTGACCCCATCACGAGGCGAGACGGACACCGGACTGACCCCATCACGAGGTGAGGCTGACACCAGACTGACCCCATCACGAGGCGAGGCTGACACCAGACTGACCCCGTCACGGGGCGAGGCTGACACCAGACTGTCCCCATCACGAGGCGAGGCTGACACCAGACTGACGCCATCACGAGGCGAGACTGACACAGGACTGACCCCATCGTGAGGCGAAGCTGACACCAGACTGATCCCATCACGAGGCGAGACTGACACCAGACTGACCCCATCACGAGGCGAGACTGACACCAGGCTGACCCCATCATGATGTGAGGCTGACACCAGACTGAGCCCATCACGAGGCGAGGCTGACAGCAGACTGACCCCATCACTAGGCGAGGCTGACACCAGACTGACCCCATCACGAGGCGAGGCTGACACCAGACTGACCCCATCACGAGGCGAGGCTGACACCAGACTGACACCGTCACGAGGCGAGGCTGACTCCAGACTGACCCCATCACGAGGCGAGACGGACACCGGACTGACCCCATCACGAGGCGAGGCTGACACCAGACTGACCCCATCACGAGGCGAGGCTGACACCAGACTGACCCCATCACGAGGCGAGGCTGACACCAGACTGACCCCATCACGAGGCGAGGCTGATACCAGACTGACACCATCATGATGTGAGACTGACACCAGACTGACCCCATCACGAGGCGAGGCTGACACCAGACTGACCCCATCACGAGGCGAGACTGACACCAGACTTAACCCATCACGAGGCAAGGCTGACACCAGACTGACACCATCACAAGGCGAAGCTGACACCAGATTGACACCATCATGATGTGAGGCTGACACCAGACGGACCTCATCACGGGACGAGGCTGACACCAGACTGACCCCATCACGAGGCGACACTGACACCAGACTGACACCATCACGAGGCGAGACTGACACCAGACTGACCCCACGACGAGGCGAGGCTGACACCAGACTGACCCCATCATGATGTGAGGCTGACATCAGACTGACCCCATCACTAGGCGAGGCTGACACCAGACTGACCCCATCACGAGGCGAGACTGACACCGGAATGACCCAATCACGGGGCGAGGCTGACACCAGACTGACCCCATCACGAGGCGAGGCTGACACCAGACTGACACCATCACGAGGCGTGGCTGACACCAGACTGACCCCATCATGATGTGAGGCTGACACCAGACTGACCCCACCACGAGGCGATGCTGACACCAGACTGACACCATCATGATATGAAGCTGACACCAGACTGACCCCGTCACGGGGCGAGGCTGACACCAGACTGACCCCATCACGAGGCGAGGCTGACACCAGACTGACGCCATCACGAGGCGAGACTGACACAGGACTGACCCCATCACGGGGCGAGGCTGACACCAGACTGACCCCATCACGAGGCGAGGCTCACACCAGACTGACACCATCACGAGGCGTGGCTGACACCAGACTGACCCCATCATGATGTGAGGCTGACACCAGACTGACCCCATCACTAGGCGAGGCTGACACCAGACTGACCCCATCACGAGGCGAGGCTGACACGAGACTGACACCATCACGAGGCGAGGCTGACACCAGACTGACACCATCATAATGCGAGGCTGACACCAGACTGAACCCATCACGAGACTAGACTGACACCAGACTGACCCCATCAAGAGGCGAGGCTGACACCAGACTGACCCAATCACGAGGCGAGGCTGACACCAGACTGACCCCATCACGAGGCGAGACTGACACCGGACTGACCCCATCACGAGGCGAGGCTGACACCAGACTGACACCATCATGATGTGAGGCTGACACCAGACTGACCCCATCACGAGGCGATGCTGACACCAGTCTTACCCAATCACGAGGCGAGGCTGACACGAGACTGACACCATCACAAGGCGAAGCTGACACCAGATTGACACCATCATGATGTGAGGCTGACACCAGACTGACCCCGTCACGGAGCGAGGCTGACACCAGACTGACCCTATCACGAGGCGAGGCTTACACCAGACTGACCCCATCACGAGGCGAGGTTGACACCAGACTGACACCATTACGATGTGAAGCTGACACCAGACTGACCCCATCACGAGGCGAGGCTGACACCAGACTGACACCATCACGAGGCGAGGCTGACACCAGACTGACACCATCACGAGGCAAGGCTGACGCCAGACTGACCCCATCGCGAGGCGAGGCTGACACCTGACTGACACCATCACGATGTGAGGCTGACACCAGACTGTCCCCATCACGAGGCGAGGCTGACACCAGACTGACCCCATCACGAGGCGAGGCTGACACCAGACTGACCCCATCACGAGGCGAGGCTGACACCAGACTGACCCCATCACGAGGCGAGGCTGACACCAGACTGACCCCATCACGAGGCGAGGCTGATACCAGACTGACACCATCATGATGTGAGACTGACACCAGACTGACCATATCACGAGGCGAGGCTGACACCAGACTGACACCATAATGATGTGAGGCTGACACCAGACTGACCCCATCACGAGGCGATGCTGACACCAGTCTTACCCAATCACGAGGCGAGGCTGACACCAGACTGACACCATCACAAGGCGAAGCTGACACCAGATTGACACCATCATGATGTGAGGCTGACACCAGACTGACCCCGTCACGGAGCGAGGCTGACACCAGACTGACACCGTCACGAGGCGAGGCTGACTCCAGACTGACCCCATCACGAGGCGAGGCGGACACCGGACTGACCCCATCACGAGGCGAGGCTGACACCAGACTGACCCCATCACGAGGCGAGGCTGACACCAGACTGACCTCGTCACGGGGCGAGGCTGACACCAGACTGACCCCATCACGAGGCGAGGCTGACACCAGACTGACGCCATCACGAGGCGAGACTGACACAGGACTGACCCCATCATGAGGCGAAGCTGACACCAGACTGACACCATCACGAGGCGAGACTGACACCAGACTGACCCCATCACGAGGCGAGACTGACACCAGACTGACCCCATCATGATGTGAGGCTGACACCAGACTGAGCCCATCACGAGGCGAGGCTGACAGCAGACTGACCCCATCACTAGGCGAGGCTGACACCAGACTGACCCCATCACGAGGCGAGGCTGACACCAGACTGACCCCATCACGAGGCGAGGCTGACACCAGACTGACCCCATCACGAGGCGAGACTGACACCAGACTTAACCCATCACGAGGCAAGGCTGACACCAGACGGACACCATCACAAGGCGAAGCTGACACCAGATTGACACCATCATGATGTGAGGCTGACACCAGACGGACCTCATCACGGGACGAGGCTGACACCAGACTGACCCCATCACGAGGCGAGACTGACACCAGACTGACCCCACGACGAGGCGAGGCTGACACCAGACTGACCCCATCATGATGTGAGGCTGAAACCAGACTGACCCCATCACTAGGCGAGGCTGACACCAGACTGACCCCATCACGAGGCGAGACTGACACCGGAATGACCTTATCACGGGGCGAGGCTGACACCAGACTGACCCCATCACGAAGCGAGGCTGACACCAGACTGACACCATCACGAGGCGAGGCTCACACCAGACTGACACCATCACGAGGCGTGGCTGACACCAGACTGACCCCATCATGATTTGAGGCTGACACCAGACTCACCCCATCACTAGGCGAGGCTGACACCAGTCTTACCCAATCACGAGGCGAGGCTGACACCAGACTGACACCATCATAATGCGAGGCTGACACCAGACTGACCCCATCACGGGGCGAGGCTGACACCAGACTGACCCCATCACGAGACTAGACTGACATTAGACTGACCCCATCAAGAGGCGAGGCTGACACCAGACTGACCCAATCACGAGGCGAGGCTGACACCAGACTGACCCCATCACGAGGCGAGACTGACACCGGACTGACCCCATCACGAGGCGAGGCTGACACCAGACTGACACCATCATGATGTGAGGCTAACACCAGACTGACCCCATCACGAGGCGATGCTGACACCAGTCTTACCCAATCACGAGGCGAGGCTGACACCAGACTGACACCATCACAAGGCGAAGCTGACACCAGATTGACCCCATCATGATGTGAGGCTGACACCAGACTGACCCCGTCACGGAGCGAGGCTGACACCAGACTGACCCTATCACGAGGCGAGGCTTACACCAGACTGACCCCATCACGAGGCGAGGTTGACACCAGACTGACACCATTACGATGTGAGGCTGACACCAGACTGACCCCATCACGAGGCGAGGCTGACACCAGACTGACACCATCACGAGGCGAGGCTGACACCAGACTGACACCATCACGAGGCAAGGCTGACGCCAGACTGACCCCATCGCGAGGCGAGGCTGACACCTGACTGACACCATCACGATGTGAGGCTGACACCAGACTGACCCCATCACGAGGCGAGGCTGACACCAGACTGACCCCATCACGAGGCGAGACTGACACCAGACTGACCCCATCACGAGGCGAGGCTGACACCAGACTGACCCCATCACTAGTCGAGACTGACACCAGACTGACCCCATCACGAGGCGAGGCTGACACCAGACTGACCCCATCACGAGGCGAGGCTGACCCCAGACTGACCCCATCACGAGGCGAGACTGACACCGGACTGACCCCATCACGAGGCAATGCTGACACCTGACTGACCCCATCACGAGGCAATGCTGACACCAGACTGACAAAATCTCGATGTGAGGCTGACACCAGACTGACCCCATCACGAGGCAAGGCTGACACCAGACTGACACCATCACTAGGAGAGGCTGACACCAGACTGACACCATCACGAGGCGAGGCTGACACCAGACTGACACCATCACGAGGCGAGGCTGACACCAGACTGAAACCATCACGAGGCGAGGCTGACACCAGACTGACACCATCACGAGGCGAGGCTGACACCAGACTGACACCATCACGAGGCGAGGCTGACACCAGACTGACACCATCACAAGGCGAAACTGACACCAGACTGACACCTTCATGATGTGAGGCTGACACCAGACTGACCCCATCACTAGGCGAGGCTGACACCAGACTGACCCCATCACGAGGCGAGACTGACACCAGACTGACCCCATCACGAGGAGAGGCTGACACCAGACTGACCCCATCACTAGTCGAGACTGACACCAGACTGACCCCATCACGAGGCGAGGCTGACACCAGACTGACCCCATCAAGAGGCGAGGCTGACACCAGACTGACCCAATCACGAGGCGAGGCTGACACCAGACTGACCCCATCACGAGGCGAGACTGACACCGGACTGACCCCATCACGAGGCGAGGCTGACACCAGACTGACACCATCATGATGTGAGGCTGACACCAGACTGACCCCATCACGAGGCGATGCTGACACCAGTCTTACCCAATCACGAGGCGAGGCTGACACCAGACTGACACCATCACAAGGCGAAGCTGACACCAGATTGACACCATCATGATGTGAGGCTGACACCAGACTGACCCCGTCACGGAGCGAGGCTGACACCAGATTGACCCTATCACGAGGCGAGGCTTACACCAGACTGACCCCATCACGAGGCGAGGTTGACACCAGACTGACACCATTACGATGTGAAGCTGACACCAGACTGACCCCATCACGAGGCGAGGCTGACACCAGACTGACACCATCACGAGGCGAGTCTGACACCAGACTGACACCATCACGAGGCAAGGCTGACGCCAGACTGACCCCATCGCGAGGCGAGGCTGACACCTGACTGACACCATCATGATGTGAGGCTGACACCAGACTGACCCCATCACGTGGTGAGGCTGACACCAGACTGACCCCATCACGAGGCGAGGCTGACACCAGACTGACCCCATCACGAGGCGAGGCTGACACCAGACTGACCCCATCACGAGGCGAGGCTGACACCAGCCTGACACCATCATGATGTGAGGCTGACACCAGACTGACCCCATCACGTGGTGAGGCTGACACCAGACTGACCCCATCACGAGGCGAGGCTGACACCAAACTGACCCCATCACGAGGCGAGGCTGACACAAAACTGACCCCATCACGAGGCGATGCTGACACCAGACTGACCCCATCACGAGGCAATGCTGACACCAGACTGACAAAATCTCGATGTGAGGCTGACACCAGACTGACCCCATCACGAGGCAAGGCTGACACCAGACTGACACCATCACTAGGAGAGGCTGACACCAGACTGACCCCATCACGAGGCGAGGCTGACACAAAACTGACCCCATCACGAGGCGAGGCTGACACCAGACTGACCCCATCACGAGGCGAGGCTGACACCAGACTGACCCCATCACGAGGCGAGGCTGACACCAGACCGACCCCATCACGAGGCGAGGCTGACACCAGACTGACCCCATCACGAGGCGAGGCTGACACCAGACTGACCCCATCACGAGGCGAGGCTGACACCAGACTGACCCCATCACGAGGTGAGGCTGACACCAGACTGACACCATCACGAGTAGAGACTGACACCAGACTGACACCATCACGAGGCGAGGCTGACAGCAGACTGACACCATCATGATGTGAGGCTGACACCAGACTGACCCCATCACTAGGCGAGGCTGACACCAGACTGACCCCATCACGAGGCGAGGCTGACACCAGACTGACACCATCACTAGGAGAGGCTGACACCAGACTGACACCATCACGAGGCGAGGCTGACACCAGACTGACACCATCACGAGGCGAGGCTGACACCAGACTGAAACCATCACGAGGCGAGGCTGACACCAGACTGACACCATCATGAGGCGAGGCTGACACCAGACTGACACCATCAAGAGGCGAGGCTGACACCAGACTGACACCATCACAAGGCGAAACTGACACCAGACTGACACCTTCATGATGTGAGGCTGACACCAGACTGACCCCATCACTAGGCGAGGCTGACACCAGACTGACCCCATCACGAGGCGAGACTGACACCAGACTGACCCCATCACGAGGCGAGACTGACACCGGACTGACCCCATCACGAGGCGATGCTGACACCAGACTGACCCCATCACGAGGCGATGCTGACACCAGACTGACCCCATCACGAGGCGAGGCTGACCCCAGACTGACCCCATCACGAGGCGAGACTGACACCGGACTGACCCCATCACGAGGCGATGCTGACACCAGACTGACCCCATCACGAGGCAATGCTGACACCAGACTGACAAAATCTCGATGTGAGGCTGACACCAGACTGACCCCATCACGAGGCAAGGCTGACACCAGACTGACACCATCACTAGGAGAGGCTGACACCAGACTGACACCATCACGAGGCGAGGCTGACACCAGACTGACACCATCACGAGGCGAGGCTGACACCAGACTGAAACCATCACGAGGCGAGGCTGACACCAGACTGACACCATCACGAGGCGAGGCTGACACCAGACTGACACCATCACGAGGCGAGGCTGACACCAGACTGACACCATCACAAGGCGAAACTGACACCAGACTGACACCTTCATGATGTGAGGCTGACACCAGACTGACCCCATCACTAGGCGAGGCTGACACCAGACTGACCCCATCACGAGGCGAGACTGACACCAGACTGACCCCATCACGAGGCGAGGCTGACACCAGACTGACCCCATCACTAGTCGAGACTGACACCAGACTGACCCCATCACGAGGCGAGGCTGACACCAGACTGACCCCATCACGACGCGAGGCTGACACCAGACTGACACCATCACGATGCGAGACTGACACCAGACTGACCCCATCACGAGGCGAGATTGACACCAGACTGACCCCATCACGAGGCGAGACTGACACCAGACTGACCCCATCACGAGGCGAGGCTGACACCAGACTGACCCCATCACGAGGCAAGGCTGACACCAGACTGACCCCATCACGAGGCGAGGCTGACACCAGACTGACCCCATCACAAGGCGAAGCTGACACCTGACTGACACCATCACGATGTGAGGCTGACACCAGACTGACCCTATCATGAGGCGAGGCTGACAACAGACTGACCCCATCACTAGGAGAGGCTGACACCAGACTGACACAATCACGAGGCGAGGCTGACACCAGACTGACACCATCACGAGGCGAGGCTGACACCAGACTGAAACCATCACGAGGCGAGGCTGACACCAGACTGACACCATCACGAGGCGAGGCTGACACCAGACTGACCCCATCACGGGCGAGGCTGACACCAGACTGACCCCATCACGAGGCGAGGCTGACACCAGACTGACCCCATCACGAGGCGAGGCTGACACCAGACTGACACCATCACGAGACGAGGCTGACACCAGACTGACCCCATCACTAGGCGAGGCTGACACCAGACTGACCCCATCACGAGGCGAGGCTGACACCAGACTGACCCCATCACGAGGCGAGGCTGACACCAGACTGACCCCATCACGAGGCGAGGCTGACACCAGACTGACACCATCTCGATGTGAGGCTGACACCAGACTGACCCCATCACGAGGCGAGGCTGACACCAGACTGACCCCATCACGAGGCGAGGCTGACACCAGACTGACCCCATCACGAGGCGAGGCTGACACCAGACTAACCCCATCACGAGGCGAGGCTGACACCAGACTGACCCCATCACGAGGCGAGGCTGACACCAGACTGACCCCATCACGAGGCGAGGCTGACGCCAGACTGACACCATCACGATGTGAGGCTGACACCAGACTGAACCCATCACGAGGCGAGGCTGACACCAGACTGACCCCATCACGAGGCGAGGCTGACGCCAGACTGACACCATCATGATGTGAGGCTGACACCAGACTGACCCCATCACGAGGCGAGGCTGACACCAAACTGACCCCATCACGAGGCGAGGCTGACACCAGACTGACACCATCACGAGGCGAGGCTGACCCCTGACTGACCCCATCACGAGGCGATGCTGACACCAGACTGACACCATCTCGATGTGAGGCTGACACCAGACTGACCCCATCACGAGGCAAGGCTGACACCAGACTGACACCATCACGAGGCGAGGCTGACACCAGACTGACACCATCACGAGGCGAGGCTGACACCGGACTGACCCCATCACGAGGCAAGGCTGACGCCAGACTGACACCATCACGAGGCGAGGCTGACACCAGACTGACCCCATCACGAGGCGAGGCTGACACCAGACTGACCCTATCACTAGGCGAGGCTGACACCAGACTGACACCATCACGAGGCGAGGCTGACACCAGACTGAACCCCTTCACGAGGCGAGGCTGAAACACAGACTGACCCCATCACGAGGCGAGACTGACACCAGACTGACCCCATCACGAGGCGAGGCTGACACCAGACTGACCCCATCACAACGCGAGGCTGACACCAGACTGACACCATCACAATTGGAGGCTGACACCAGACTGACCCCATCACAAGGCAAGGCTGACACCAGACTGACACCATCACGAAGCGAGGCTGACACCAGATTGACACCATCACGAGGCAAGGCTGACACCAGACTGACACCATCACGAGTCGAGGCTGACACCAGACTGACCCCATCACGAGTCGAGGCTGACACCAGACAGACACCATAATGATGTGAGGCTGACACCAGACTGACCCCATCACGAGGCGAGGCTGACACCAGACTGACACCATCACGAGGCGATGCTGACACCAGACTGACCCCATCACGAGGCGAAGCAACACCAGACTGACCCCATCACGAGGCGAGGCTGACACCAGACTGACCCCATCACGAGGCGAGACTGACACCAGACTGACCCCATCACGAGGCGAGGCTGACACCAGACTGACCCCATCACGAGGCGAGGCTGACACCAGACTGACACCATCTCGATGTGAGGCTGACACCAGACTGACCCCATCACGAGGCGAGGCAGACACCAGACTGACCCCATCACGAGGCGAGGCTGACACCAGACTGACCCCATCACGAGGCGAAGCTGACACCAGACTGAACCCATGACGAGGCGAGGCAGACACCAGACTGACCCCATCATGATGTGAGGCTGACACCAGACTGACCCCATAACTAGGCGAGGCTGACACCAGACTGACACCATCACGAGGCGAGGGTGACACCAGACTGACACCATCACGAGGCGAGGCTGACACCAGACTGACACCATCATGATTTGAGGCTGACACCAGACTGACCCCATGAAGAGGCGAGGCTGACACCAGACTGACCCTATCACTAGGCGAGGCTGACACCAGACTGACCCCATCACGAGGCGAGACTGACACCAGACTGACCCCATCACGAGGCGAGGCTGACACCAGACTGACCCCATCACGAGGCGAGGCTGACACCAGACTGACACCATCTCGATGTGAGGCTGACACCAGACTGACCCCATCACGAGGCGAGGCTGACACCAGACTGACCCCATCACGAGGCGAGGCTGACACCAGACTGACCCCATCACGAGGCAAGGCTGACACCAGACTGACCCCATCACGAGGCGAGGCTGACGCCAGACTGACACCATCACGATGTGAGGCTGACACCAGACTGACCCCATCACGAGGCGAGGCTGACACCAGACTGACCCCATCACGAGGCGAGGCTGACACCAGACTGACACCATCATGATGTGAGGCTGACACCAGACTGACCCCATCACGAGGCGAGGCTGACACCAAACTGACCCCATCACGAGGCGAGGCTGACACCAGACTGACACCATCACGAGGCGAGGCTGACCCCAGACTGACCCCATCACGAGGCGAGACTGACACCAGACTGACCCCATCACGAGGCGAGGCTGACACCAGACTGACCCCATCACGAGGCGAGGCTGACACCAGACTGACCCCATCACGAGGCGAGGCTGACACCAGACTGACCCCATCACGAGGCGAGGCTGACGCCAGACTGACACCATCACGATGTGAGGCTGACACCAGACTGACCCCATCACGAGGCGAGGCTGACACCAGACTGACCCCATCACGAGGCGAGGCTGACACCAGACTGAAACCATCATGATGTGAGGCTGACACCAGACTGACCCCATCACGAGGCGAGGCTGACACCAAACTGACCCCATCACGAGGCGAGGCTGACACCAGACTGACACCATCACGAGGCGAGGCTGACCCCAGACTGACCCCATCACGAGGCGAGACTGACACCGGACTGACCCCATCACGAGGCGATGCTGACACCTGACTGACCCCATCACGAGGCGATGCTGACACCAGACTGACACCATCTCGATGTGAGGCTGACACCAGACTGACCCCATCACGAGGCAAGGCTGACACCAGACTGACACCATCACGAGGCGAGGCTGACACCGGACTGACCCCATCACGAGGCAAGGCTGACGCCAGACTGACACCATCACGAGGCGAGGCTGACACCAGACTGACCCCATCACGAGGCGAGGCTGACACCAGACTGACCCTATCACTAGGCGAGGCTGACACCAGACTGACACCATCACGAGGCGAGGCTGACACCAGACTGACCCCATCACGAGGCGAGGCTGAAACACAGACTGACCCCATCACGAGGCGAGACTGACACCAGACTGACCCCATCACGAGGCGAGGCTGACACCAGACTGACCCCATCACAACGCGACGCTGACACCAGACTGACACCATCACAATGTGAGGCTGACACCAGACTGACCCCATCATGAGGCGAGGCTGACACCAGACTGACCCCATCACAAGGCAAGGCTGACACCAGACTGACACCATCACGAGGCGAGGCTGACACCAGATTGACACCATCACGAGGCGAGGCTGACACCAGACTGACACCATCACGAGGCGACGAGGCTGACACCAGACTGACCCCATCACGAGTCGAGGCTGACACCAGACTGACACCATCATGATGTGAGGCTGACACCAGACTGACCCCATCACGAGGCGAGGCTGACACCAGACTGACCCCATCACGAGGCGAGGCTGACACCAGACTGACACCATCACGAGGCGATGCTGACACCAGACTGACCCCATCACGAGGCGAAGCAACACCAGACTGACCCCATCACGAGGCGAGGCTGACACCAGACTGACACCATCACGAGGCGAGACTGACACCAGACTGACCCCATCACGAGGCGAGGCTGACACCAGACTGACCCCATCACGAGGCGAGGCTGACACCAGACTGACACCATCTCGATGTGAGGCTGACACCAGACTGACCCCATCACGAGGCGAGGCTGACACCAGACTGACCCCATCACGAGGCGAGGCTGACACCAGACTGACCCCATCACGAGGCGAGGCTGACACCAGACTGACCCCATCACGAGGCGAGGCTGACGCCAGACTGACACCATCACGATGTGAGGCTGACACCAGACTGACCCCATCACGAGGCGAGGCTGACACCAGACTGACCCCATCACGAGGCGAAGCTGACACCAGACTGACCCCATCACGAGGCGAGGCTGACACCAGACTGACACCATCACGAGGCGAGGGTGACACCAGACTGACACCATCACGAGGCGAGGCTGACACCAGACTGACACCATCTTGATGTGAGGCTGACACCAGACTGACCCCATGAAGAGGCGAGGCTGACACCAGACTGACCCTATCACTAGGCGAGGCTGACACCAGACTTACACCATCACGAGGCGAGGCTGAAACCCGACTGACCCCATCACGACGCGAGGCTGACACCAGACTGACCCCATCACGAGGCGAGGCTGAACTCAGACTGAACCCATCACGAGGCAAGGCAGACACCAGACTGACCCCATCATGATGTGAAGCTGACACCAGACTGACCCCATCACTAGGCGAGGCTGACACCAGACTGACACCATCATGATGTGAGGCTGACACCAGACTGACCCCATGAAGAGGCATGGCTGACACCAGACTGACCCCATCACGAGGCGAGGCTGACACCAGACTGACCCCATCACGAGGCGAGGCTGACACCAGACTGACCCCATCACGAGACGAGGCTGACACCAGACTGACCCCATCACGAGGCGAGACTGACACCAGACTGACCCCATCACGAGGCGAGGCTGACACCAGACTGACCCCATCACGAGGCGAGGCTGACACCAGACTGACACCATCTCGATGTGAGGCTGACACCAGACTGACCCCATCACGAGGCGAGGCTGACACCAGACTGACCCCATCACGAGGCGAGGCTGACACCAGACTGACCCCATCACGAGGCGAGGCTGACACCAGACTGACCCCATCACGAGGCGAGGCTGACGCCAGACTGACACCATCACGATGTGAGGCTGACACCAGACTGACCCCATCACGAGGCGAGGCTGACACCAGACTGACACCATCATGATGTGAGGCTGACACCAGACTGACCCCATCACGAGGCGAGGCTGACACCAAACTGACCCCATCACGAGGCGAGGCTGACACCAGACTGACACCATCACGAGGCGAGGCTGACCCCAGACTGACCCCATCACGAGGCGAGACTGACACCGGACTGACCCCATCACGAGGCGATGCTGACACCTGACTGACCCCATCACGAGGCGATGCTGACACCAGACTGACACCATCTCGATGTGAGGCTGACACCAGACTGACCCCATCACGAGGCAAGGCTGACACCAGACTGACACCATCACGAGGCGAGGCTGACACCAGACTGACACCATCACGAGGCGAGGCTGACACCGGACTGACCCCATCACGAGGCAAGGCTGACGCCAGACTGACACCATCACGAGGCGAGGCTGACCCCAGACTGACCCCATCACGAGGCGAGGCTGACACCTGACTGACCCCATCACAACGCGAGGCTGACACCAGACTGACACCATCTCGATGTGAGGCTGACACCAGACTGACCCCATCACGAGGCGAGGCTGACACCAGACTGACCCCATCACGAGGCGAGGCTGACACCAGACTGACCCCATCACGAGGCGAGGCTGACACCAGACTGACCCCATGAAGAGGCGAGGCTGACACCAGACTGACCCCATCACGAGGCGAGGCTGACGCCAGACTGACACCATCACGATGTGAGGCTGACACCAGACTGAACCCATCACGAGGCGAGGCAGACACCAGACTGACCCCATCATGATGTGAGGCTGACACCAGACTGACCCCATCACTAGGCGAGGCTGACACCAGACTGACACCATCACGAGGCGAGGGTGACACCAGACTGACACCATCACGAGGCGAGGCTGACACCAGACTGACACCATCATGATGTGAGGCTGACACCAGACTGACCCCATGAAGAGGAGAGGCTGACACCAGACTGACCCTATCACGAGGCGAGGCTGAAACCCGACTGACCCCATCACGACGCGAGGCTGACACCAGACTGACCCCATCACGAGGCGAGGCTGAAACCAGACTGAACCCATCACGAGGCGAGGCAGACACCAGACTGACCCCATCATGATGTGAGGCTGACACCAGACTGACCCCATGAAGAGGCGAGGCTGACACCAGACTGACCCCATCACGAGGCGAGGCTGACACCAGACTGACCCCATCACGAGGCGAGGCTGACACCAGACTGACCCCATCACGAGACGAGGCTGACACCAGACTGACCCCATCACGAGGCGAGGCTGACACCAGACTGACACCATCACGAGGCGAGGCTGACACCAGACTGACACCATCATGATGTGAGGCTGACTCCAGACTGACCCCATCACTAGCGAGGCTGACACCAGACTGACCCCATCACGAGGCGAGACTGACACCAGACTGACCCCATCACGAGGCGAGACTGACACCAGAATGACCCCATCACGAGGCGAGACTGACACCAGACTGACCCCATCACGAGGCGAGGCTGACACCAGACTGACCCTATCACTAGGCGAGGCTGACACCAGACTGACACCATCACGAGGCGAGGCTGAAACCCGACTGACCCCATCACGACGCGAGGCTGACACCAGACCGACACCATCACGATGTGAGGCTGACACCAGACTGACCCCATCACGAGGCGAAGCTGACACCAGACTGATCCCATCACGAGGCGAGGCTGACACCAGACTGACCCCATCACGAGGCGAGGCTGACACCAGATTGACACCATCACGAGGCGAGGCTGACACCAGACTGACCCAATCACGAGGCGAGGCTGACACCAGACTGACACCATCACGAGGCGAGGCTGACACCAGACTGACACCATCATGATGTGAGGCTGACTCCAGACTGACCCCATCACTAGCGAGGCTGACACCAGACTGACACCATCACGAGGCGAGACTGACACCAGACTGAGCCCATCACGAGGCGAGACTGACACCAGACTGACCCTATCACAAGGCGAGGCTGACACAAGACTGACACCATCATGATGTGAGGCTGACACCAGACTGACCCCATCACGAGGCGAGGCTGACACCAGACTGACCCCATCACGAGGCGAGGCTGACACCAGACTGACACCATCATGATGTGAGGCTGACACCAGACTGACCCCATCACGAAGCGAGGCTGACACCAGACTGACCCCATCACGAGTCGAGGCTGACACCAGACTGACCCCATCACGAAGCGAGGCTGACACCAGACTGACACCATCACGATGTGAGGCTGACACCAGACTGACCCCATCACGAGGCGAAGCTGACAACAGACTGACCCCATCACGAGGCGAGGCTGACACCAGACTGACACCATCACGAGGCGAGGCTGACACCAGACTGACCCCATCACGAGGCGAGGCTGACACCAGACTGACCCCATCACGAGGCGAGGCTGACACCAGACTGACACCATCAGGATGTGAGGCTGACACCAGACTGACCCCATCACGAGGCGAGGCTGACACCAGACTGACTCCATCACGAGGCGAGGCTGACACCGGACTGACACCATCACGAGGCGAGGCTGACACCAGACTGACACCATCACGAGGCGAGGCTGACACCAGACTGACCCCATCACGAGGCGGGGCCGACACCGGACTGACCCCATCACAAGGCGAGACTGACACCAGACTGACCCCATCACGAGGCGAGGCTGACACCAGACTGACACCATCACGAGGCGAGGCTGACACCAGACTGACACCATCACGAGGCGAGGATGACACCAGACTGACACCATCATGATGTGAGGCTGACTCCAGACTGACCCCATCACTAGCGAGGCTGACACCAGACTGACCCCATCACGAGGCGAGACTGACGCCAGACTGACACCATCTTGATGTGAGGCTGACACCAGACTGACCCCATCACGAGGCGAGGCTGACACAAGACTGACACCATCATGATGTGAGGCTGACACCAGACTGACCCCATCACGAGGCGAGGCTGACACCAGACTGACCCCATCACGAGGCGAGGCTGACACCAGACTGACCCCATCACGAGGCGAGGCTGACACCAGACTGACCCCATCACTAGTCGAGACTGACACCAGACTGACCCCATCACTAGTCGAGACTGACACCAGATTGACCCCATCACGAGGCGAGGCTGACACCAGACTGACCCCATCACAAGGCGAAGCTGACACCTGACTAACACCATCATGATGTGAGGCTGACACCAGACTGACACTATCACGAGGCGAGGCTGACACCAGACTGACACCATCACGAGGCGAGGCTGACACCAGACTGAAACCATCATGAGGCGAGGCTGACACCTGACTGACCCCATCATGATGTGATGCTGACACCAGACTGACACCATTACGAGGCGAGGCTGACACCAGACTTACCCCATCACGAGGCGAGACTGACACCAGACAAACCCCATCACGAGGCGAGGCCGACACCGGACTGACCCCATCACAAGGCGAGACTGACACCGGACTGACCCCATCACGAGGCGAGGCTGACACCAGACTGACCCCATCACGAGGCGAGATTGACAGCAGACTGACTCCATCACGAGGCGAGGCTGACACCAAACTGACCCCATCACGAGGCGAGGCTGACACCAGACTGACCCCATCACGAGGCGAGGCTGACCCCAGACTGACCCCATCACGAGGCGAGACTGACACCAGACTGACACCATCACGAGGCGAGGCTGACACCAGACTGACACCATCATGATTTGAGGCTGACACCAGACTAACCCCATGAAGAGGCGAGGCTGACACCAGACTGACCCTATCACTAGGCGAGGCTGACACCAGACTGACCCCATCACGAGGCGAGACTGACACCAGACTGACCCCATCACGAGGCGAGGCTGACACCAGACTGACTCCATCACGAGGCGAGGCTGACACCGGACTGACACCATCACGAGGCGAGGCTGACACCAGACTGACACCATCACGAGGCGAGGCTGACACCAGACTGACCCCATCACGAGGCGGGGCCGACACCGGACTGACCCCATCACAAGGCGAGACTGACACCAGACTGACCCCATCACGAGGCGAGGCTGACACCAGACTGACACCATCACGAGGCGAGGCTGACACCAGACTGACACCATCACGAGGCGAGGATGACACCAGACTGACACCATCATGATGTGAGGCTGACTCCAGACTGACCCCATCACTAGCGAGGCTGACACCAGACTGACCCCATCACGAGGCGAGACTGACGCCAGACTGACACCATCTTGATGTGAGGCTGACACCAGACTGACCCCATCACGAGGCGAGGCTGACACAAGACTGACACCATCATGATGTGAGGCTGACACCAGACTGACCCCATCACGAGGCGAGGCTGACACCAGACTGACCCCATCACGAGGCGAGGCTGACACCAGACTGACACCATCATGATGTGAGGCTGACACCAGACTGACCCCATCACGAAGCGAGGCTGACACCAGACTGACCCCATCACGAAGCGAGGCTGACACCAGACTGACCCCATCACGAAGCGAGGCTGACACCAGACTGACACCATCACGATGTGAGGCTGACACCAGACTGACCCCATCACGAGGCGAAGCTGACAACAGACTGACCCCATCACGAGGCGAGGCTGACACCAGACTGACACCATCACGAGGCGAGGCTGACACCAGACTGACCCCATCACGAGGCGAGGCTGACACCAGACTGACCCCATCACGAGGCGAGGCTGACACCAGACTGACACCATCAGGATGTGAGGCTGACACCAGACTGACCCCATCACGAGGCGAGGCTGACACCAGACTGACTCCATCACGAGGCGAGGCTGACACCGGACTGACACCATCACGAGGCGAGGCTGACACCAGACTGACACCATCACGAGGCGAGGCTGACACCAGACTGACCCCATCACGAGGCGGGGCCGACACCGGACTGACCCCATCACAAGGCGAGACTGACACCAGACTGACCCCATCACGAGGCGAGGCTGACACCAGACTGACACCATCACGAGGCGAGGCTGACACCAGACTGACACCATCACGAGGCGAGGCTGACACCAGACTGACACCATCATGATGTGAGGCTGACTCCAGACTGACCCCATCACTAGCGAGGCTGACACCAGACTGACCCCATCACGAGGCGAGGCTGACACCAGACTGACCCCATCACGAGGCGAGGCTGACACCAAACTGACCCCATCACGAGGCGAGGCTGACACCAGACTGACCCCATCACGAGGCGAGGCTGACCCCAGACTGACCCCATCACGAGGCGAGACTGACACCAGACTGACACCATCACGAGGAGAGGCTGACACCAGACTGACACCATCACGAGGCGAGGCTGACACCAGACTGAAACCATCACGAGGCGAGGCTGACACCAGACTGACACCATCACGAGGCGAGGCTGACACCAGACTGACACCATCACGAGGCGAGGCTGACACCAGACTGACACCATCACAAGGCGAAACTGACACCAGACTGACACCTTCATGATGTGAGGCTGACACCAGACTGACCCCATCACTAGGCGAGGCTGACACCAGACTGACCCCATCACGAGGCGAGACTGACACCAGACTGACCCCATCACTAGTCGAGACTGACACCAGATTGACCCCATCACGAGGCGAGGCTGACACCAGACTGACCCCATCACAAGGCGAAGCTGACACCTGACTAACACCATCATGATGTGAGGCTGACACCAGACTGACACTATCACGAGGCGAGGCTGACACCAGACTGACACCATCACGAGGCGAGGCTGACACCAGACTGAAACCATCATGAGGCGAGGCTGACACCTGACTGACCCCATCATGATGTGAGGCTGACACCAGACTGACACCATCACGAGGCGAGGCTGACACCAGACTTACCCCATCACGAGGCGAGACTGACACCAGACAAACCCCATCACGAGGCGAGGCCGACACCGGACTGACCCCATCACAAGGCGAGAATGACACCGGACTGACCCCATCACGAGGCAAGGCTGACACCAGACTGACCCCATCACTAGGCGAGGCTGACACCAGACTGACACCATCACGATGTGAGGCTGACACCAGACTGACCCTATCATGAGGCGAGGCTGACACCAGACTGACCCCATCACTAGGAGAGGCTGACACCAGACTGACACCATCACGAGGCGAGGCTGACACCAGACTGACCCTATCATGAGGCGAGGCTGACACCAGACTGACCCCATCACTAGGAGAGGCTGACACCAGACTGACACCATCACGAGGCGAGGCTGACACCAGACTGACACCATCACGAGGCGAGGCTGACACCAGACTGAAACCATCATGATGTGAGGCTGACACCAGACTGACCCCATCACGAGGCGAGGCTGACACCAGACTGACCCCATCACGAGGCGAGGCTGACACCAAACTGACCCCATCACGAGGCGAGGCTGACACCAGACTGACACCATCATGATGTGATGCTGACACCAGACTGACCCCATCACGAGGCGAGGCTGACACCAGACTGACCCCATCACGAGGCGAGACTGACACCGGACTGACCCCATCACGAGGTGAGGCTGACACTGGACTGACACCATCATGATGTGAGGCTGACACAAGACTGACCCCATCACGAGGCGAGGCTGACACCAGACTGACCCCATCACGAGGCGAGGCTGACACCAGACTGACCCCATCACGAGGCGAGGCTGACACCAGACTGACCCCATCACGAGGCGAGGCTGACCCCAGACTGACCCCATCACGAGGCGAGGCTGACACCTGACTGACCCCATCACAACGCGAGGCTGACACCAGACTGACACCATCTCGATGTGAGGCTGACACCAGACTGACCCCATCACGAGGCGAGGCTGACACCAGACTGACCCCATCACGAGGCGAGGCTGACACCAGACTGACCCCATCACGAGGCGAGGCTGACACCAGACTGACCCCATGAAGAGGCGAGGCTGACACCAGACTGACCCCATCACGAGGCGAGGCTGACGCCAGACTGACACCATCACGATGTGAGGCTGACACCAGACTGACCCCATCACGAGGCGAGGCTGACACCAGACTGACCCCATCACGAGGCGAGGCTGACACCAGACTGACACCATGAAGAGGCGAGGCTGACACCAGACTGACCCCATCACGAGGCGAGGCTGACACCGGACTGACCCCATCACGAGGCGAGGCTAACACCGGACTGACACCATCATGATGTGAGGCTGACACAAGACTGACCCCATCACGAGGCGAGGCTGACACCAGACTGACCACATCACGAGGCGAGGCTGACACCAGACTGACACCATCACGAGGCGAGGCTGACACCAGACTGACCCTATCACTAGGCGAGGCTGACACCAGACTGACACCATCACGAGGCTAGGCTGACACCAGACTGACCCCATCACGAGGCGAGGCTGACACCAGACTGACACCATCACGAGGCGAGACTGACACCAGACTGACCCTATCACGAGGCGACGCTGACACCAGACTGACCCCATCAAGATGTGAGGCTGACACCAGACTGACCCCATCACTAGGTAAGGCTGAAACCAGACTAACCCCATCACGAGGTGAGGCTGACACCAGACTGACACCATCACGAGGCGAGGCTGACACCAGACTGACACCATAATGATGTGAGGCTGACACCAGACTGACCCCATCACGAGTCGAGGCTGACACCAGACTGACCCCATCACGAGGCGAGACTGACACCAGACTGACCCCATCACGAGGCGACGCTGACACCAGACTGACCCCATCAAGATGTGAGGCTGACACCACACTGACCCCATCACTAGGCGAGGCTGAAACCAGACTAACCCCATCACGAGGCGAGGCTGACACCAGACTGACACCTTCATGATGTGAGGCTGACACCAGACTGACCCCATCACGAGGCGAGGCTGACACCAGACTGACCCCATCAAGATGTGAGGCTGAAACCAGACTGACCCCATCACTAGGCGAGGCTGACACCAGACTAACCCCATCACGAGGCGAGGCTGACACCAGACTGACACCATCACGAGGCGAGGCTGACACCAGACTGACACCATCATGATGTGAGGCTGACACCAGACTGACCCCATCACGAGGCGAGGCTGACACCAGACTGACCCCATCACGAGGCGAGGCTGACACCAGACTGACCCCATCACGAGGCGAGGCTGACACCAGACTGACCCCATGAAGAGGCGAGGCTGACACCAGACTGACCCCATCACGAGGCGAGGCTGACGCCAGACTGACACCATCACGATGTGAGGCTGACACCAGACTGACCCCATCACGAGGCGAGGCTGACACCAGACTGACCCCATCACGAGGCGAGGCTGACACCAGACTGACCCCATGAAGAGGCGAGGCTGACACCAGACTGACCCCATCACGAGGCGAGGCTGACACCGGACTGACCCCATCACGAGGCGAGGCTAACACCGGACTGACACCATCATGATGTGAGGCTGACACAAGACTGACCCCATCACGAGGCGAGGCTGACACCAGACTGACCACATCACGAGGCGAGGCTGACACCAGACTGACACCATCACGAGGCGAGGCTGACACCAGACTGACCCTATCACTAGGCGAGGCTGACACCAGACTGACACCATCACGAGGCTAGGCTGACACCAGACTGACCCCATCACGAGGCGAGGCTGACACCAGACTGACACCATCACGAGGCGAGACTGACACCAGACTGACCCTATCACGAGGCGACGCTGACACCAGACTGACCCCATCAAGATGTGAGGCTGACACCAGACTGACCCCATCACTAGGTAAGGCTGAAACCAGACTAACCCCATCACGAGGTGAGGCTGACACCAGACTGACACCATCACGAGGCGAGGCTGACACCAGACTGACACCATAATGATGTGAGGCTGACACCAGACTGACCCCATCACGAGTCGAGGCTGACACCAGACTGACCCCATCACGAGGCGAGACTGACACCAGACTGACCCCATCACGAGGCGACGCTGACACCAGACTGACCCCATCAAGATGTGAGGCTGACACCACACTGACCCCATCACTAGGCGAGGCTGAAACCAGACTAACCCCATCACGAGGCGAGGCTGACACCAGACTGACACCTTCATGATGTGAGGCTGACACCAGACTGACCCCATCACGAGGCGAGGCTGACACCAGACTGACCCCATCAAGATGTGAGGCTGAAACCAGACTGACCCCATCACTAGGCGAGGCTGACACCAGACTAACCCCATCACGAGGCGAGGCTGACACCAGACTGACACCATCACGAGGCGAGGCTGACACCAGACTGACACCATCATGATGTGAGGCTGACACCAGACTGACCCCATCACGAGGCGAGGCTGACACCAGACTGACCCCATCACGAGGCGAGGCTGACACCAGACTGACACCTTCATGATGTGAGGCTGACGTCAGACTGACCCCATCACGAGGCGAGGCTGTCACCAGACTGACCCCATCACGAGGCGAGGCTGACACCGGACTGACCCCATCACGAGGCGAGGCTGACACCAGACTGACCCCATCACGAGGCGAGGCTAAAACCGTACTGACACCATCACGAGGCGAGGCTAAAACCGGACTGACACCATCATGATGTGAGGCTGACACCAGACAGACCCCATCACGAGGCGAGGCTGACACCAGACTGACCCTATCACTAGGCGAGGCTGACACCAGACTGACACCATCACGAGGCGAGGCTGAAACCCGACTGACCCCATCATGAGGCGAGGCTGATACAAGACTGACACCATCACGAGGCGAGGCTGTCACCAGACTGACACCATCATGATGTGAGGCTGACACCAGACTGACCCCATCACGAGGCGAGGCTGACACCAGACTGACCCTATCACTAGGCGAGGCTGACACAAGACTGACACCATCACGAGGCGAGGCTGACACCAGACTGACTCCATCACGAGGTGAGGCTGACACCAGACTGACCCCATCACGAGGCGAGGCTGACACCAGACTGACCCCATCACGAGGCGAGGCTGACACCAGACTGACCGCATCACAACGCGAGGCTGACACCAGACTGACCCCATCACGAGGCGAGGCTGACACCAGACTAACCCCATCACGAGGCGAGGCTGACACCAGACTGACACCATCACGAGGCGAGGCTGACACCAGACTGACACCATCATGATGTGAGGCTGACACCAGACTGACCCTATCACTAGGCGAGGCTGACACCAGACTGACCCCATCACGAGGCGAGGCTGACACCAGACTGACCGCATCACAACGCGAGGCTGACACCAGACTGACCCCATCACGAGGCGAGGCTGACACCAGACTGACCCCATCACGAGGCGAGGCTGACACCAGACTGACACCATCACGAGGCGAGACTGACACCAGACTGACCCCATCACGAGGCGACGCTGACACTAGACTGACCCCATCAAGATGTGAGGCTGACATCAGACTGACCCCATCACTAGGCGAGGCTGAAACCAGACTAACCCCATCATGAGGTGAGGCTGACACCAGACTTACACCATCACGAGGCGAGGCTGACACCAGACTGACACCATCATGATGTGAGGCTGACACCAGACTGACCCCATCACGAGTCGAGGCTGACACCAGACTGACCCCATCACGAGGCGAGGCTGACACCAGACTGACCCCATCACGAGGCGAGGCTGACACCAGACTAACACCTTCATGATGTGAGGCTGACACCAGACTGACCCCATCACGAGGCGAGGCTGACACCAGACTGACCCCATCAAGATGTGAGGCTGACACCAGACTGACCCCATCACTAGGCGAGGCTGACACCAGACTAACCCCATCACGAGGCGAGGCTGACACCAGACTGACACCATCACGAGGCGAGGCTGAAACAAGACTGACACCATCATGATGTGAGGCTGACACCAGACTGACCCCATCACGAGGCGAGGCTGACACCAGACTGACCCCATCACAAGGCGAGGCTGACACCAGACTGACACCTTCATGATGTGAGGCTGACGTCAGACTGACCCCATCACGAGGCGAGGCTGACACCAGACTGACCCCATCACGAGGCGAGGCTGACACCAGACTGACTCCATCACGAGGTGAGGCTGACACCAGACTGACCCCATCACGAGGCGAGGCTGACACCATACTCACACAATCACGAGGCGAGGCGGACACCAGACTGACACCATCACGAGGCGAGGCTGACACCAGACTGACCACATCACGACGCGAGGCTGACACCAGACTGACCCTATCACGAGGCGAGGCTGACACCTGACTGACACCATCATGATGTGAGGCTGACACCAGACTGACCCCATCACGAGGCGAGGCTGACACCAGACTGATACCGTCACGAGGCGAGGCTGACACCAGACTGACACCATCATGATGTGAGTCTGACTCCAGACTGACACCATCATGATGTGAGGCTGACACCAGACTGACCCCATCAAGAGGCGAGGCTGACACCAGACTAACCCCATCACGAGGCGAGGCTGACACCAGACTGACACCATCACGAGGCGAGGCTGACACCAGACTGACACCATCATGATGTGAGGCTGACACCAGACTGACCCTATCACTAGGCGAGGCTGACACCAGACTGACCCCATCACGAGGCGAGGCTGACACCAGACTGACTCCATCACGAGGTTAGGCTGACGTCAGACTGACCCCATCACGAGGCGAGGCTGACACCATACTCACACCATCACGAGGCGAGGCGGACACCAGACTGACACCATCACGAGGCGAGGCTGACACCAGACTGACCGCATCACGACGCGAGGCTGACACCAGACTGACCCTATCACGAGGCGAGGCTGACACCAGACTGACCCCATCACGAGGCGAGGCTGACACCAGACTGACACCTTCATGATGTGAGGCTGACACCAGACTGACCCCATCACGAGGCGAGGCAGTCACCAGACTGACACCATCATGATGTGAGGCTGACACCAGACTGACCCCATCACGAGGCGAGGCTCACACCAGACTGACCCCATCACGAGGCGAGGCTGACACCAGACTGACACCATCACGAGGCGAGACTGGCACCAGACTGACCCCATCACGAGGCGACGCTGACACCAGACTGACCACATCACGAGGCGAGGCTGACACCAGACTGACACCATCACGAGGCGAGGCTGACACCAGACTGACACCATCACGAGGCGAGGCTGACACCAGACTGACACCATCACGAGGCGAGGCTGACACCAGACTGACACCATCATGATGTGAGGCTGACACTAGACTGACCCCATCACGAGTCGAGGCTGACACCAGACTGACCCCATCACGAGGCGAGGCTGACACCAGACTGACCCCATCACGAGGCGAGGCTGACACCAGACTGACACCTTCATGATGTGAGGCTGACACCAGACTGACCCCATCACGAGGCGAGGCAGTCACCAGACTGACACCATCATGATGTGAGGCTGACACCAGACTGACCCCATCACGAGGCGAGGCTGACACCAGACTGACCCTATCACTAGGCGAGGCTGACACCAGACTGACACCATCACGAGGCGAGGCTGACACCAGACTGACACCATCATGATGTGAGGCTGACACCAGACTGACCCCATCACGAGGCGAGGCTGACACCAGACTGACCCCATCACGAGGCGAGGCTGACACCAGACTGACACCTTCATGATGTGAGGCTGACGTCAGACTGACCCCATCACGAGGCGAGGCTGACACCAGACTGACCCCATCACGAGGCGAGGCTGACACCAGACTGACCCCATCACGAGGCGAGGCTGACACCAAACTGACCCCATCACGAGGCGAGACTGACACCGGACTGACCCCATCACGAGGCGAGGCTAACACCGGACTGACACCATCATGATGTGAGGCTGACACAAGACTGACCCCATCACGCGGCGAGGCTGACACCAGACTGACCACATCACGAGGCGAGGCTGACACCAGACTGACACCATCACGAGGCGAGGCTGACACCAGACTGACCCTATCACTAGGCGAGGCTGACACCAGACTGACACCATCACGAGGCTAGGCTGACACCAGACTGACCCCATCACGAGGCGAGGCTGACACCACACTGACACCATCACGAGGCGAGACTGACACCAGACTGACCCTATCACGAGGCGACGCTGACACCAGACTGACCCCATCAAGATGTGAGGCTGACACCAGACTGACCCCATCACTAGGTAAGGCTGAAACCAGACTAACCCCATCACGAGGTGAGGCTGACACCAGACTGACACCATCACGAGGCGAGGCTGACACCAGACTGACACCATAATGATGTGAGGCTGACACCAGACTGACCCCATCACGAGTCGAGGCTGACACCAGACTGACCCCATCACGAGGCGAGACTGACACCAGACTGACCCCATCACGAGGCGACGCTGACACCAGACTGACCCCATCAAGATGTGAGGCTGACACCACACTGACCCCATCACTAGGCGAGGCTGAAACCAGACTAACCCCATCACGAGGTGAGGCTGACACCAGACTGACACCATCACGAGGCGAGGCTGACACCAGACTGACACCATCATGATGTGAGGCTGACACCAGACTGACCCCATCACGAGGCGAGGCTGACACCAGACTGACCCCATCACGAGGCAAGGCTGACACCAGACTGACACCTTCATGATGTGAGGCTGACACCAGACTGACCCCATCACGAGGCGAGGCTGACACCAGACTGACCCCATCAAGATGTGAGGCTGACACCAGACTGACCCCATCACTAGGCGAGGCTGACACCAGACTAACCCCATCACGAGGCGAGGCTGACACCAGACTGACACCATCACGAGGCGAGGCTGACACCAGACTGACACCATCATGATGTGAGGCTGACACCAGACTGACCCCATCACGAGGCGAGGCTGACACCAGACTGACCCCATCACGAGGCGAGGCTGACACCAGACTGACACCTTCATGATGTGAGGCTGACGTCAGACTGACCCCATCACGAGGCGAGGCTGTCACCAGACTGACCCCATCACGAGGCGAGGCTGACACCGGACTGACCCCATCACGAGGCGAGGCTGACACCAGACTGACCCCATCACGAGGCGAGGCTAAAACCGGACTGACACCATCACGAGGCGAGGCTAAAACCGGACTGACACCATCATGATGTGAGGCTGACACCAGACTGACCCCATCACGAGGCGAGGCTGACACCAGACTGACCCTATCACTAGGCGAGGCTGACACCAGACTGACACCATCACGAGGCGAGGCTGAAACCCGACTGACCCCATCATGAGGCGAGGCTGATACAAGACTGACACCATCACGAGGCGAGGCTGTCACCAGACTGACACCATCATGATGTGAGGCTGACACCAGACTGACCCCATCACGAGGCGAGGCTGACACCAGACTGACCCTATCACTAGGCGAGGCTGACACAAGACTGACACCATCACGAGGCGAGGCTGACACCAGACTGACTCCATCACGAGGTGAGGCTGACACCAGACTGACCCCATCACGAGGCGAGGCTGACACCAGACTGACCCCATCACGAGGCGAGGCTGACACCAGACTGACCGCATCACAACGCGAGGCTGACACCAGACTGACCCCATCACGAGGCGAGGCTGACACCAGACTGACCCCATCACGAGGCGAGGCTGACACCAGACTGACACCATCACGAGGCGACGCTGACACCAGACTGACCCCATCAAGATGTGAGGCTGACACCAGACTGACCCTATCACTAGGCGAGGCTGAAACCAGACTAACCCCATCATGAGGTGAGGCTGACACCAGACTTACACCATCACGAGGCGAGGCTGACACCAGACTGACACCA
This sequence comes from Staurois parvus, assembly GCF_062004578.1. Lineage (NCBI taxonomy): Eukaryota > Metazoa > Chordata > Amphibia > Anura > Ranidae > Staurois > Staurois parvus. The sequence goes on from NW_028320199.1 coordinate 76,065, forward strand.
TCATGATGTGAGGCTGAAACCAGACTGACCCCATCACGAGTCGAGGCTGACACCAGACTGACCCCATCACGAGGCGAGGCTGACACCAGACTGACCCCATCACGAGGCGAGGCTGACACCAGACTGACACCTTCATGATGTGAGGCTGACACCAGACTGACCCCATCACGAGGCGAGGCTGACACCAGACTGACCCCATCAAGATGAGAGGCTGACACCAGACTGACCCCATCACTAGGCGAGGCTGACACCAGACTAACCCCATCACGAGGCGAGGCTGACACCAGACTGACACCATCACGAGGCGAGGCTGAAACAAGACTGACACCATCATGATGTGAGGCTGACACCAGACTGACCCCATCACGAGGCGAGGCTGACACCAGACTGACCCCATCACGAGGTGAGGCTGACACCAGACTGACACTTTCATGATGTGAGGCTGACGTCAGACTGACCCCATCACGAGGCGAGGCTGACACCAGACTGACCCCATCACGAGGCGAGGCGGACACCAGACTGACCTCATCACGAGGCGAGGCTGACACCAGACTGACCCCATCACGAGGCGAGACTGACACCGGACTGACCCCATCACGAGGCGAGGCTAACACCGGACTGACACCATCATGATGTGAGGCTGACACAAGACTGACCCCATCACGAGGCGAGGCTGACACCAGACTGACCACATCACGAGGCGAGGCTGACACCAGACTGACCCCATCACGAGGCGAGGCTGACACCAGACTGACCCTATCACTAGGCGAGGCTGACACCAGACTGACACCATCACGAGGCGAGGCTGAAACCCGACTGACCCCATCATGATGCGAGTATGATACAAGACTGACACCATCACGAGGCGAGGCTGTCACCAGACTGACACCATCATGATGTGAGGCTGACACCAGACTGACTCCATCACGAGGTGAGGCTGACACCAGACTGACCCCATCACGAGGCGAGGCTGACACCATACTCACACCATCACGAGGCGAGGCGGACACCAGACTGACACCATCACGAGGCGAGGCTGACACCAGACTGACCGCATCACGACGCGAGGCTGACACCAGACTGACCCTATCACGAGGCGAGGCTGACACCTGACTGACACCATCATGATTTGAGGCTGACACCAGACTGACCCCATCACGAGGCGAGGCTGACACCAGACTGATACCAACACGAGGCGAGGCTGACACCAGACTGACACCATCATGATGTGAGGATGACTCCAGACTGACACCATCATGATGTGAGGCTGACACCAGACTGACCCCATCACGAGGCGAGGCTGACACCAGACTGACCCCATCACGAGGCGAGGCTGACACCAGACTGACCCCATCACGAGGCGAGGCTGACACCAAACTGACCCCATCACGAGGCGAGGCTGACACCAGACTGACACCATCATGATGTGATGCTGACACCAGACTGACCCCATCACGAGGCGAGACTGACACCGGACTGACACCATCACGAGGTGAGGCTGACACCGGTCTGACACCATCATGATGTGAGGCTGACACAAGACTGACCCCATCACGAGGCGAGGCTGACACCAGACTGACCCCATCACGAGGCTAGGCTGACACCAGACTGACTTCATCACGAGGCGAGGCTGACACCAGACTGACACCATCACGAGGCGAGACTGACACCAGACTGACCCCATCACGAGGCGACGCTGACACCAGACTGACACCATCATGATGTGATGCTGACACCAGACTGACCCCATCACGAGTCGAGGCTGACACCAGACTGACCCCATCACGAGGCGAGACTGATACCAGACTGACCCCATCACGAGGCGAGGCTGACACCAGACTGACACCTTCATGATGTGAGGCTGACACCAGACTGACCCCATCACGAGGCGAGGCTGACACCAGACTGACCCCATCAAGATGTGAGGCTGACACCAGACTGACCCCATCACTTGGCGAGGCTGACACCAGACTAACCCCATCACGAGGCGAGGCTGACACCAGACTGACACCATCACGAGGCGAGGCTGACACCAGACTGACACCATCATGATGTGAGGCTGACACCAGACTGACCCCATCACGAGGCGAGGCTGACACCAGACTGACCCCATCACGAGGCGAGGCTGACACCAGACTGACCCCATCACGAGGCGAGGCTGACACCAGACTGACCCCATCACGAGGCGAGACTGACACCGGACTGACCCCATCACGAGGCGAGGCTGACACCAGACTGACCCCATCACGAGGCGAGGCTGACACCAGACTGACACCATCACGAGGCGAGGCTGACACCAGACTGACCGCATCACGACGCGAGGCTGACACCAGACTGACCCCATCACGAGGCGAGGCTGACACCAGACTGACACCTTCATGATGTGAGGCTGACACCAGACTGACCCCATCACGAGGCGAGGCTGACACCAGACTGACCCCATCAAGATGTGAGGCTGACTCCAGACTGACCCCATCACTAGGCGAGGCTGACACCAGACTAACCCCATCACGAGGTGAGGCTGACACCTGACTGACACCATCACGAGGCGAGGCTGACACCAGACTGACACCATCATGATGTGAGGCTGACACCAGACTGACCCCATCACGAGGCGAGGCTGACACCAGACTGACCCCATCACGAGGCGAGGCTGACACCAGACTGACACCTTCATGATGTGAGGCTGACACCAGACTGACCCCATCACGAGGCGAGGCTGACACCAGACTGACCCTATCACTAGGCGAGGCTGACACCAGACTGACACCATCACGAGGCGAGGCTGAAACCCGACTGACCCCATCATGAGGCGAGGCTGATACAAGACTGACACCATCACGAGGCGAGGCTGTCACCAGACTGACACCATCATGATGTGAGGCTGACACCAGACTGACCCCATCACGAGGCGAGGCTGACACCAGACTGACCCTATCACTAGGCGAGGCTGACACAAGACTGACACCATCACGAGGCGAGGCTGACACCAGACTGACTCCATCATGAGGTGAGGCTGACACCAGACTGACCCCATCACGAGGCGAGGCTGACACCAGACTGACCCCATCACGAGGCGAGGCTGACACCAGACTGACCGCATCACAACGCGAGGCTGACACCAGACTGACCCCATCACGAGGCGAGGCTGACACCAGACTGACCCCATCACGAGGCGAGGCTGACACCAGACTGACACCATCACGAGGCGAGACTGACACCAGACTGACCCCATCACGAGGCGACGCTGACACCAGACTGACCCCATCAAGATGTGAGGCTGACACCAGACTGACCCCATCACTAGGCGAGGCTGAAACCAGACTAACCCCATCATGAGGTGAGGCTGACACCAGACTTACACCATCACGAGGTGAGGCTGACACCAGACTGACACCATCATGATGTGAGGCTGAAACCAGACTGACCCCATCACGAGTCGAGGCTGACACCAGACTGACCCCATCACGAGGCGAGGCTGACACCAGACTGACCCCATCACGAGGCGAGGCTGACACCAGACTGACACCTTCATGATGTGAGGCTGACACCAGACTGACCCCATCACGAGGCGAGGCTGACACCAGACTGACCCCATCAAGATGTGAGGCTGACACCAGACTGACCCCATCACTAGGCGAGGCTGACACCAGACTAACCCCATCACGAGGCGAGGCTGACACCAGACTGACACCATCACGAGGCGAGGCTGAAACAAGACTGACACCATCATGATGTGAGGCTGACACCAGACTGACCCCATCACGAGGCGAGGCTGACACCAGACTGACCCCATCACGAGGCGAGGCTGACACCAGACTGACACCTTCATGATGTGAGGCTGACGTCAGACTGACCCCATCACGAGGCGAGGCTGACACCAGACTGACCCCATCACGAGGCGAGGCTGACACCAGACTGACCTCATCACGAGGCGAGGCTGACACCAGACTGACCCCATCACGAGGCGAGACTGACACCGGACTGACCCCATCACGAGGCGAGGCTAACACCGGACTGACACCATCATGATGTGAGGCTGACACAAGACTGACCCCATCACGAGGCGAGGCTGACACCAGACTGACCACATCACGAGGCGAGGCTGACACCAGACTGACCCCATCACGAGGCGAGGCTGACACCAGACTGACCCTATCACTAGGCGAGGCTGACACCAGACTGACACCATCACGAGGCGAGGCTGAAACCCGACTGACCCCATCATGAGGCGAGGATGATACAAGACTGACACCATCACGAGGCGAGGCTGTCACCAGACTGACACCATCATGATGTGAGGCTGACACCAGACTGACTCCATCATGAGGTGAGGCTGACACCAGACTGACCCCATCACGAGGCGAGGCTGACACCATACTCACACCATCACGAGGCGAGGCGGACACCAGACTGACACCATCACGAGGCGAGGCTGACACCAGACTGACCGCATCACGACGCGAGGCTGACACCAGACTGACCCTATCACGAGGCGAGGCTGACACCTGACTGACACCATCATGATGTGAGGCTGACACCAGACTGACCCCATCACGAGGCGAGGCTGACACCAGACTGATACCATCACGAGGCGAGGCTGACACCAGACTGACACCATCATGATGTGAGGATGACTCCAGACTGACACCATCATGATGTGAGGCTGACACCAGACTGACCCCATCACGAGGCGAGGCTGACACCAGACTGACCCCATCACGAGGCGAGGCTGACACCAGACTGACCCCATCACGAGGCGAGGCTGACACCAAACTGACCCCATCACGAGGCGAGGCTGACACCAGACTGACACCATCATGATGTGATGCTGACACCAGACTGACCCCATCACGAGGCGAGACTGACACCGGACTGACACCATCACGAGGTGAGGCTGACACCGGTCTGACACCATCATGATGTGAGGCTGACACAAGACTGACCCCATCACGAGGCGAGGCTGACACCAGACTGACCCCATCACGAGGCTAGGCTGACACCAGACTGACTTCATCACGAGGCGAGGCTGACACCAGACTGACACCATCACGAGGCGAGACTGACACCAGACTGACCCCATCACGAGGCGACGCTGACACCAGACTGACACCATCATGATGTGATGCTGACACCAGACTGACCCCATCACGAGTCGAGGCTGACACCAGACTGACCCCATCACGAGGCGAGACTGACACCAGACTGACCCCATCACGAGGCGAGGCTGACACCAGACTGACACCTTCATGATGTGAGGCTGACACCAGACTGACCCCATCACGAGGCGAGGCTGACACCAGACTGACCCCATCAAGATGTGAGGCTGACACCAGACTGACCCCATCACTTGGCGAGGCTGACACCAGACTAACCCCATCACGAGGCGAGGCTGACACCAGACTGACACCATCACGAGGCGAGGCTGACACCAGACTGACACCATCATGATGTGAGGCTGACACCTGACTGACCCCATCACGAGGCGAGGCTGACACCAGACTGACCCCATCACGAGGCGAGGCTGACACCAGACTGACCCCATCACGAGGCGAGGCTGACACCAGACTGACCCCATCACGAGGCGAGACTGACACCGGACTGACCCCATCACGAGGCGAGGCTGACACCAGACTGACCCCATCACGAGGCGAGGCTGACACCAGACTGACACCATCACGAGGCGAGGCTGACACCAGACTGACCGCATCACGACGCGAGGCTGACACCAGACTGACCCTATCACGAGGCGAGGCTGACACCTGACTGACACCATCATGATGTGAGGCTGACACCAGACTGACCCCATCACGAGGCGAGGCTGACACCAGACTGATACCATCACGAGGCGAGGCTGACACCAGACTGACACCATCATGATGTGAGGCTGACTCCAGACTGACACCATCATGATGTGAGGCTGACACAAGACTGACCCCATCACAAGGCGAGGCTGACACCAGACTGACCCCATCACGAGGCGAGGCTGACACCAGACTGACCCCATCACGAGGCGAGGCTGACACCAGACTGACACCTTCATGATGTGAGGCTGACACCAGACTGACCCCATCACGAGGCGAGGCTGACACCAGACTGACCCCATCAAGATGTGAGGCTGACACCAGACTGACCCCATCACTAGGCGAGGCTGACACCAGACTAACCCCATCACGAGGCGAGGCTGACACCAGACTGACCACATCACGAGGCGAGGCTGACACCAGACTGACCCCATCACGAGGCGAGGCTGACACCAGACTGACCCCATCACGGGGCGAGGCTGACACCAGACTGACCCCATCACGAGGCAAGACTGACACCAGACTGACCCCATCATGATGTGAGGCTGACACCAGACTGACCCCATCACGAGGCGAGGCTGACACCAGACTGACACCATCACAAGGCAAAACTGACACCAGACTGACACCTTCATGATGTGAGGCTGACACCAGACTGACCCCATCACTAGGCGAGGCTGACACCAGACTGACCCCATCACGAGGCGAGGCTGACACCAGACTGACACCATCACGAGGCGAAGCTGACACCAGACTGACCCCATCACGAGGCGAGGCTGACACCTGACTGACACCATCACGAGGCGAGGCTGACACCATACTGACCCCATCACGAGGCGAGGCTGACACCAGAATGACACCATCACGAGGCGAGGCTGACACAAGACTGACCCCATCACGAGGCGAGGCTGACACCAGACTGACCCCATCACGAGGCGAGGCTGACACCAGACTGACACCATCACGAGGCGAAGCTGACACCAGACTGACACCATCACGAGGCGAGGCTGACACCTGACTGACACCATCACGAGGCGAGGCTGACACCAGACTGACACCATCACGAGGCGAGGCTGACACCAGACTGACCCCATCACGAGGCGAGGCTGAAACCCGACTGACCCCATCACGAGGCGAGGCTGATACAAGACTGACACCATCACGAGGCGAGGCTGTCACCAGACTGACACCATCATGATGTGAGGCTGACACCAGACTGATCCCATCACGAGGCGAGGCTGACACCAGACTGACCCTTTCACTAGGCGAGGCTGACACCAGACTGACACCATCACGAGGCGAGGCTGACACCAGACTGACCCCATCACGAGGTGAGGCTGACACCAGACTGACCCCATCACGAGGCGAGGCTGACACCATACTCACACCATCACGAGGCGAGGCGGACACCAGACTGACCCCATCACGAGGCGAGGCTGACACCAGACTGACCGCATCACGACGCGAGGCTGACACCAGACTGACCCTATCACGAGGCGAGGCTGACACCTGACTGACACCATCATGATGTGAGGCTGACACCAGACTGACCCCATCACGAGGCGAGGCTGACACCAGACTGATACCATCACGAGGCGAGGCTGACACCAGACTGACACCATCATGATGTGAGGCTGACACCAGACTGACACCATCATGATGTGAGGCTGACACCAGACTGACCACATCACGAGGCGAGGCTGACACCAGACTAACCCCATCACCAGGCGAGGCTGACACCAAACTGACCCCATCACGAGGCGAGGCTGACACCAGACTGACACCATCATGATGTGAGGCTGACACCAGACTGACCCCATCACGAGGCGAGGCTGACACCAGACTGACCCCATCACGAGGCGAGGCTGACACCAGACTGACCCCATCACGAGGCGAGGCTGACACCAGACTGACACCATCACGAGGCGAGGCTGACACCAGACTGACCGCATCACGACGCGAGGCTGACACCAGACTGACCCTATCACGAGGCGAGGCTGACACCAGACTGACACCTTCATGATGTGAGGCTGACACCAGACTGACCCCATCACTAGGCGAGGCTGACACCAGACTGACCCCATCACGAGGCGAGGCTGACACCAGACTGACACCATCACGAGGCGAAGCTGACACCAGACTGACCCCATCACGAGGCGAGGCTGACACCAGACTGACACCATCATGATGTGAGGCTGACACCAGACTGACCCCATCACGAGGCGAGGCTGACACCAGACTGACCCCATCACGAGGCGAGGCTGACACCAGACTGACCCCATCACGAGGCGAGGCTGACACCAGACTGACACCATCACGAGGCGAGGCTGACACCAGACTGACCGCATCACGACGCGAGGCTGACACCAGACTGACCCTATCACGAGGCGAGGCTGACACCTGACTGACACCATCATGATGTGAGGCTGACACCAGACTGACCCCATCACGAGGCGAGGCTGACACCAGACTGATACCATCACGAGGCGAGGCTGACACCAGACTGACACCATCATGATGTGAGGCTGACTCCAGACTGACACCATCATGATGTGAGGCTGACACAAGACTGACCCCATCACAAGGCGAGGCTGACACCAGACTGACCCCATCACGAGGCGAGGCTGACACCAGACTGACCCCATCACGAGGCGAGGCTGACACCAGACTGACACCTTCATGATGTGAGGCTGACACCAGACTGACCCCATCACGAGGCGAGGCTGACACCAGACTGACTCCATCAAGATGTGAGGCTGACACCAGACTGACCCCATCACTAGGCGAGGCTGACACCAGACTAACCCCATCACGAGGCGAGGCTGACACCAGACTGACACCATCACGAGGCGAGGCTGACACCAGACTGACACCATCATGATGTGAGGCTGACACCAGACTGACCCCATCACGAGGCGAGGCTGACACCAGACTGACCCCATCACGAGGCGAGGCTGACACCGGACTGACACCATCATGATGTGAGGCTGACACAAGACTGACCCCATCACGAGGCGAGGCTGACACCAGACTGACCACATCACGAGGCGAGGCTGACACCAGACTGACCCCATCACGAGGCGAGGCTGACACCAGACTGACCCCATCACGGGGCGAGGCTGACACCAGACTGACCCCATCACGAGGCGAGACTGACACCAGACTGACCCCATCATGATGTGAGGCTGACACCAGACTGACCCCATCACGAGGCGAGGCTGACACCAGACTGACACCATCACAAGGCAAAACTGACACCAGACTGACCCCTTCATGATGTGAGGCTGACACCAGACTGACCCCATCACTAGGCGAGGCTGACACCAGACTGACCCCATCACGAGGCGAGGCTGACACCAGACTGACACCATCACGAGGCGAAGCTGACACCAGACTGACCCCATCACGAGGCGAGGCTGACACCATACTGACCCCATCACGAGGCGAGGCTGACACCATACTGACCCCATCACGAGGCGAGGCTGACACCAGAATGACACCATCACGAGGCGAGGCTGACACAAGACTGACACCATCACGAGGCGAGACTGACACCAGACTGACCCCATCACGAGGCGAGGCTGACACCAGACTGACCCCATCAAGATGTGAGGCTGACACCAGACTGACACCATCACGAGGCTAGGCTGACACCATACTGACCCCATCACGAGGCGAGGCTGACACCAGAATGACACCATCACGAGGCGAGGCAGACACAAGACTGACCCCATCACGAGGCGAGGCTGACACCAGACTGACCCCATCACGAGGCGAGGCTGACACCAGACTGACACCATCACGAGGCGAAGCTGACACCAGACTGACACCATCACGAGGCGAGGCTGACACCTGACTGACACCATCACGAGGCGAGGCTGACACCAGACTGACACCATCACGAGGCGAGGCTGACACCAGACTGACCCCATCACGAGGCGAGGCTGAAACCCGACTGACCCCATCACGAGGCGAGGCTGATACAAGACTGACACCATCACGAGGCGAGGCTGTCACCAGACTGACACCATCATGATGTGAGGCTGACACCAGACTGATCCCATCACGAGGCGAGGCTGACACCAGACTGACCCTTTCACTAGGCGAGGCTGACACCAGACTGACACCATCACGAGGCGAGGCTGACACCAGACTGACCCCATCACGAGGTGAGGCTGACACCAGACTGACCCCATCACGAGGCGAGGCTGACACCATACTCACACCATCACGAGGCGAGGCAGACACCAGACTGACCCCATCACGAGGCGAGGCTGACACCAGACTGACCGCATCACGACGCGAGGCTGACACCAGACTGACCCTATCACGAGGCGAGGCTGACACCTGACTGACACCATCATGATGTGAGGCTGACACCAGACTGACCCCATCACGAGGCGAGGCTGACACCAGACTGACCCCATCACGAGGCGAGACTGACACCGGACTGACCCCATCACGAGGCGAGGCTGACACCGGACTGACACCATCATGATGTGAGGCTGACACAAGACTGACCCCATCACGAGGCGAGGCAGACACCAGACTGACCCCATCACGAGGCGAGGCTGACACCAGACTGACCCCATCACGAGGCGAGGCTGACACCAGACTGACACCATCACGAGGCGAGACTGACACCAGACTGACCCCATCACGAGGCGACGCTGACACCAGACTGACCCCATCAAGATGTGAGGCTGACACCAGCCTGACCCCATCACTAGGCGAGGCTGAAACCAGACTAACCCCATCACGAGGTGAGGCTGACAACAGACTGACACCATCACGAGGCGAGGCTGACACCAGACTGACCCCATCACGAGGCGAGGCTGACACCAGACTGACACCTTCATGATGTGAGGCTGACACCAGACTGACCCCATCACGAGGCGAGGCTGACACCAGACTGACCCCATCACGAGGCGAGGCTGACACCAGACTGACCCCATCACGAGGCGAGGCTGACACCAGACTGACCCCATCACGAGGCGAGACTGACACTGGACTGACCCCATCACGAGGCGAGGCTGACACCGGACTGACACCATCATGATGTGAGGCTGACACCAGACTGACTCCATCACGGGGCGATGCTGACACCAGACTGACCCCATCACGAGGCGAGACTGACACCAGACTGACCCCATCAAGATGTGAGGCTAACACCAGACTGACCCCATCACTAGGCGAGGCTGACACCAGACTAACCCCATCACGAGGCGAGGCTGACACCAGACTGACACCATCACGAGGCGAGGCTGACACCAGACTGACACCATCATGATGTGAGGCTGACACCAGACTGACCCCATCACGAGGCGAGGCTGACACCAGACTGAGCTCATCACGAGGCGAGGCTGACACCAGACTTACACCTTCATGATGTGAGGCTGACGTCAGACTGACCCCATCACGAGGCGAGGCTGACACCAGACTGACCCCATCACGAGGCGAGGTTGACACCAGACTGACCCCATCACGAGGCGAGGCTGACACCAGACTGACCCCATCACGAGGCGAGACTGACACCGGACTGACCCCATCACGAGGCGAGGTTGACACCAGACTGACCCCATCACGAGGCGAGGCTGACACCAGACTGACCCCATCACGAGGCGAGACTGACACCGGACTGACCCCATCACGAGGCGAGGCTAACACCGGACTGACACCATCATGATGTGAGGCTGACACAAGACTGACCCCATCACGAGGCGAGGCTGACACCAGACTGACCACATCACGAGGCGAGGCTGACACCAGACTGACACCATCACGAGGCGAGGCTGACACCAGACTGACACCATCACGAGGCGAGACTGACACCGGACTGACCCCATCACGAGGCGAGGCTGACACCAGACTGACCCCATCAAGATGTGAGGCTGACACCAGACTGACCCCATCACTAGGCAAGGCTGACACCAGACTAACCCCATCACGAGACGAGGCTGACACCAGACTGACACCATCACGAGGCGAGGCTGACACCAGACTGACCCCATCACGAGGCGAGGCTGACACCAGACTGACCCCATCACGAGGCGAGACTGACACCAGACTGACCCCATCATGATGTGAGGCTGACACCAGACTGACCCCATCACGAGGCGAGGCTGACACCTGACTGACACCATCACAAGGCGAAACTGACACTAGACTGACACCATCACGAGGAGAGGCTGACACCAGACTGACACCATCACGAGGCGAGGCTGACACCTGACTGACACCATCACGAGGCGAGGTTGACACCAGACTGACACCATCACGAGGCGAGGCTGACACCAGACTGACCGCATCACGACGCGAGGCTGACACCAGACTGACCCTATCACGAGGCGAGGCTGACACCTGACTGACACCATCATGATGTGAGGCTGACACCAGACTGACCCCATCATGAGGCGAGGCTGACACCAGACTGACACCATCACGAGGCGAGGCTGACACCAGACTGACCCCATCACGAGGCGAGACTGACACTGGACTGACCCCATCACGAGGCGAGGCTGACACCGGACTGACACCATCATGATGTGAGGCTGACACCAGACTGACTCCATCACGGGGCGATGCTGACACCAGACTGACCCCATCACGAGGCGAGACTGACACCAGACTGACCCCATCAAGATGTGAGGCTAACACCAGACTGACCCCATCACTAGGCGAGGCTGACACCAGACTAACCCCATCACGAGGCGAGGCTGACACCGGACTGACCCCATCACGAGGCGAGGCTAACACCGGACTGACACCATCATGATGTGAGGCTGACACAAGACTGACCCCATCACGAGGCGAGGCTGACACCAGACTGACCACATCACGAGGCGAGGCTGACACCAGACTGACACCATCACGAGGCGAGGCTGACACCAGACTGACACCATCACGAGGCGAGACTGACACCGGACTGACCCCATCACGAGGCGAGGCTGACACCAGACTGACCCCATCAAGATGTGAGGCTGACACCAGACTGACCCCATCACTAGGCAAGGCTGACACCAGACTAACCCCATCACGAGACGAGGCTGACACCAGACTGACACCATCACGAGGCGAGGCTGACACCAGACTGACCCCATCACGAGGCGAGGCTGACACCAGACTGACCCCATCACGAGGCGAGACTGACACCAGACTGACCCCATCATGATGTGAGGCTGACACCAGACTGACCCCATCACGAGGCGAGGCTGACACCTGACTGACACCATCACAAGGCGAAACTGACACTAGACTGACACCATCACGAGGAGAGGCTGACACCAGACTGACACCATCACGAGGCGAGGCTGACACCTGACTGACACCATCACGAGGCGAGGTTGACACCAGACTGACACCATCACGAGGCGAGGCTGACACCAGACTGACCGCATCACGACGCGAGGCTGACACCAGACTGACCCTATCACGAGGCGAGGCTGACACCTGACTGACACCATCATGATGTGAGGCTGACACCAGACTGACCCCATCACGAGGCGAGGCTGACACCAGACTGATACCATCACGAGGCGTGGCTGACACCAGACTGACACCATCATGATGTGAGGCTGACACCAGACTGACCCCATCACGAGGCGAGGATGACACCAGACTGACCCCATCACGAGGCGAGGCTGACACCAGACTGACCCCATCACGAGGCGAGGCTGACACCAAACTGACCCCATCACGAGGCGAGGCTGACACCAGACTGACCCCATCAAGATGTGAGGCTGACACCAGACTGACACCATCACAAGGTGAAGCTAACACCAGACTGACACCATCATGATGTGAGGCTGACACCAGACTGACCCCATCACGAGGCGAGACTGACACCAGAATGACCCCATCACGGGGCGAGGCTGACACCAGACTGACCCCATCACTAGGCGAGGCTGACACCAGACTGACCCCATCACGAGGCGAGACTGACACCAGACTGACCCCATCACGAGGCGAGGCTGACACCAGACTGACCCCATCAGTAGTCGAGGCTGACACCAGACTGACACCATCACGAGGCGAGGTTGACACCAGACTGACCCCATCACGAGGCGAGGCTGACACCAGACTGACACCATCACGATGCGAGGCTGACACCAGACTGACCCCATCACTAGGCGCGGCTGACACCAGACTGACCCCATCACGAGGCGAGGCTGACACCAGACTGACCCCATCACGAGGCGAGACTGACACCAGACTGACCCCATCACGAGGCGAGGCTGACACCAGACTGACCCCATCACGACGCGAGGCTGACACCAGACTGACACCATCACGATGCGAGACTGACACCAGACTGACCCCATCACGAGGCGAGATTGACACAAGACTGACCCCATCACGAGGCGAGGCTGACACCAGACTGACCCCATCACGAGGCGAGGCTGACACCAGAATGACACCATCACGAGGCGAGACTGACACCAGACTGACCCCATCACGAGGCGACGCTGACACCAGACTGACCCCATCAAGATGTGAGGCTGACACCAGACTGACCCCATCACTAGGCGAGGCTGAAACCAGACTAACCCCATCACGAGGCGAGGCTGACACCAGACTGACACCATCATGATGTGAGGCTGACACCAGACTGACCCCATCACGAGTCGAGGCTGACACCAGACTGACCCCATCACGAGGCGAGGCTGACACCAGACTGACACCATCACGAGGCGAGGCTGACACCAGACTGACACCTTCATGATGTGAGGCTGACACCAGACTGACCCCATCACGAGGCGAGGCTGACACCAGACTGACCCCATCAAGATGTGAGCCTGACACCAGACTGACCCCATCACTAGGCGAGGCTGACACCAGACTAACCCCATCACGAGGCGAGGCTGACACCAGACTGACACCATCACGAGGCGAGGCTGACACCACACTGACACCATCATGATGTGAGGCTGACACCAGACTGACCCCATCACGAGGCGAGGCTGACACCAGACTGACCCCATCACGAGGCGAGGCTGACACCAGACTGACAATTTAATGATGTGAGGCTGACACCAGACTGACCCCATCACGAGGCGAGGCTGACACCAGACTGACCCCATCACGAGGCGAGGCTGACACCAGACTGACCCCATCACGAGGCGAAGCTGACACCTGGCTGACACCATCATGATGTGAGGCTGACACCAGACTGACCCCATCACGAGGCGAGGCTGACACCAGACTGACACGATCACGAGGCGAGGCTGACACCAGACTGACACGATCACGAGGCGAGGCCGACACCTGGCTGACACCATCATGATGTGAGGCTGACACCAGACTGACCCCATCACGAGGCGAGGCTGACACCAGACTGACCTCATCACCAGGCGAGGCTGATACAAGACTGACACCATCACGAGGCGAGGCTGTCACCAGACTGACACCATCATGATGTGAGGCTGACACCAGACTGACCCCATCACGAGGCGAGGCTGACACCAGACTGACACCATCACGAGGCGAGACTGACACCAGACTGACCCCATCACGAGGCGACGCTGACACCAGACTGACCCCATCAAGATGTGAGGCTGACACCAGCCTGACCCCATCACTAGGCGAGGCTGAAACCAGACTAACCCCATCACGAGGTGAGGCTGACAACAGACTGACACCATCACGAGGCGAGGCTGACACCAGACTGACCCCATCACGAGGCGAGGCTGACACCAGACTGACACCTTCATGATGTGAGGTTGACACCAGACTGACCCCATCACGAGGCGAGGCTGACACCAGACTGACCCCATCACGAGGCGAGGCTGACACCAGACTGACCCCATCACGAGGCGAGGCTGACACCAGACTGACCCCATCACGAGGCGAGACTGACACTGGACTGACCCCATCACGAGGCGAGGCTGACACCGGACTGACACCATCATGATGTGAGGCTGACACCAGACTGACTCCATCACGGGGCGATGCTGACACCAGACTGACCCCATCACGAGGCGAGACTGACACCAGACTGACCCCATCAAGATGTGAGGCCAACACCAGACTGACCCCATCACTAGGCGAGGCTGACACCAGACTAACCCCATCACGAGGCGAGGCTGACACCAGACTGACACCATCACGAGGCGAGGCTGACACCAGACTGACACCATCATGATGTGAGGCTGACACCAGACTGACCCCATCACGAGGCGAGGCTGACACCAGACTGAGCTCATCACGAGGCGAGGCTGACACCAGACTTACACCTTCATGATGTGAGGCTGACGTCAGACTGACCCCATCACGAGGCGAGGCTGACACCAGACTGAACCCATCACGAGGCGAGGTTGACACCAGACTGACCCCATCACGAGGCGAGGCTGACACCAGACTGACCCCATCACGAGGCGAGACTGACACCGGACTGACCCCATCACGAGGCGAGGTTGACACCAGACTGACCCCATCACGAGGCGAGGCTGACACCAGACTGACCCCATCACGAGGCGAGACTGACACCGGACTGACCCCATCACGAGGCGAGGCTAACACCGGACTGACACCATCATGATGTGAGGCTGACACAAGACTGACCCCATCACGAGGCGAGGCTGACACCAGACTGACCACATCACGAGGCGAGGCTGACACCAGACTGACACCATCACGAGGCGAGGCTGACACCAGACTGACACCATCACGAGGCGAGACTGACACCGGACTGACCCCATCACGAGGCGAGGCTGACACCAGACTGACCCCATCAAGATGTGAGGCTGACACCAGACTGACCCCATCACTAGGCAAGGCTGACACCAGACTAACCCCATCACGAGACGAGGCTGACACCAGACTGACACCATCACGAGGCGAGGCTGACACCAGACTGACCCCATCACGAGGCGAGGCTGACACCAGACTGACCCCATCACGAGGCGAGACTGACACCAGACTGACCCCATCATGATGTGAGGCTGACACCAGACTGACCCCATCACGAGGCGAGGCTGACACCTGACTGACACCATCACAAGGCGAAACTGACACTAGACTGACACCATCACGAGGAGAGGCTGACACCAGACTGACACCATCACGAGGCGAGGCTGACACCTGACTGACACCATCACGAGGCGAGGTTGACACCAGACTGACACCATCACGAGGCGAGGCTGACACCAGACTGACCGCATCACGACGCGAGGCTGACACCAGACTGACCCTATCACGAGGCGAGGCTGACACCTGACTGACACCATCATGATGTGAGGCTGACACCAGACTGACCCCATCACGAGGCGAGGCTGACACCAGACTGATACCATCACGAGGCGTGGCTGACACCAGACTGACACCATCATGATGTGAGGCTGACACCAGACTGACCCCATCACGAGGCGAGGCTGACACCAGACTGACCCCATCACGAGGCGAGGCTGACACCAAACTGACCCCATCACGAGGCGAGGCTGACACCAGACTGACCCCATCAAGATGTGAGGCTGACACCAGACTGACACCATCACAAGGTGAAGCTGACACCAGACTGACACCATCATGATGTGAGGCTGACACCAGACTGACCCCATCACGAGGCGAGACTGACACCAGAATGACCCCATCACGGGGCGAGGCTGACACCAGACTGACCCCATCACTAGGCGAGGCTGACACCAGACTGACCCCATCACGAGGCGAGACTGACACCAGACTGACCCCATCACGAGGCGAGGCTGACACCAGACTGACCCCATCAGTAGTCGAGGCTGACACCAGACTGACACCATCACGAGGCGAGGTTGACACCAGACTGACCCCATCACGAGGCGAGGCTGACACCAGACTGACCCCATCACGGGCGAGGCTGACACCAGACTGACCCTATCACGAGGCGAGGCTGACCCCAGACTGACCCCATCACGAGGTGAGGCTGACACCAGACTGACCCCATCACGAGGCGAGGCTGACACCAGACTGACACCATCACGATGCGAGGCTGACACCAGACTGACCCCATCACGAGGCGAGGCTGACACCAGACTGACCCCATCACGAGGCGAGGCTGACACCAGACTGACCCCATCACGAGGCGAGACTGACACCAGACTGACCCCATCACGAGGCGAGGCTGACACCAGACTGACCCCATCACGAGGCGAGGCTGACACCAGACTGACCCCATCACGAGGCGAAGCTGACACCTGGCTGACACCATCATGATGTGAGGCTGACACCAGACTGACCCCATCACGAGGCGAGGCTGACACCAGACTGACACGATCACGAGGCGAGGCTGACACCAGACTGACACGATCACGAGGCGAGGCCGACACCTGGCTGACACCATCATGATGTGAGGCTGACACCAGACTGACCCCATCACGAGGCGAGGCTGACACCAGACTGACCTCATCACCAGGCGAGGCTGATACAAGACTGACACCATCACAAGGCGAGGCTGTCACCAGACTGACACCATCATGATGTGAGGCTGACACCAGACTGACCCCATCACGAGGCGAGGCTGACACCAGACTGACCCTATCACTAGGCGAGGCTGACACCAGACTGACACCATCACGAGGCGAGGCTGACACCAGACTGACCCCATCACGAGGTGAGGCTGACACCAGACTGACTTCATCACGAGGCGAGGCTGACACCAGACTGACACCATCACGAGGCGAGACTGACACCAGACTGACACCATCACGAGGCGAAGTGGACACCAGACTGACCGCATCACGACGCGAGGCTGACACCAGACTGACCCCATCACGAGGCGAGGATGACACCAGACTGACACCATCACAAGGCGAGACTGACACCGGACTGACCCCATCACGAGGCGAGGTTGACACCAGACTGACCCCATCAAGATGTGAGGCTGAAACCAGACTGACCCCATCACTAGGCGAGGCTGACACCAGACTAACCCCATCACGAGGCGAGTCTGACACCAGACTGACACCATCACGAGGCGAGGCTGACACCAGACTGACACCATCATGATGTGAGGCTGACACCAGACTGACCCCATCACGAGGCGAGGCTGACACCAGAATGAGCTCATCACGAGGCGAGGCTGATACAAGACTGACACCATCACGACGCGAGGCTGACACCAGACTGACCCTATCACGAGGCGAGGCTGACACCTGACTGACACCATCATGATGTGAGGCTGACACCAGACTGACCCCATCACGAGGCGAGGCTGACACCAGACTGACACCATCACGAGGCGAGGCTGACACCAGACTGACACCATCATGAGGTGAGGCTGACACCAGACTGACACCATCATGATGTGAGGCTGACACCAGACTGACCCCATCACGAGGCGAGGCTGACACGAGACTGACCCCATCACGAGGCGAGGCTGACACCAGACTGACCCCATCACGAGGTGAGGCTGAAACCAGACTGACCCCATCACGAGGCGAGGCTGACACTAGACTGAAACCATCACGATGTGAGACTGACACCAGACAGACCCCATCACGAGGCGAGGCTGACACCAGACTGACCCCATCACGAGGCGAGGCTGACAGCAGACTGACCCCATCACGAGGCGAGACTGAAACCGGACTGACCCCATCACGGGGCGAGGCTGACACCGGACTGACACCATCATGATGTGAGGCTGACACCAGACTGACCCCATCAAGATGTGAGGCTGACACCAGACTGACCTCATCACAAGGCGAGGCTCACACCAGACTAAACCCATCACGAGGCGAGGCTGACACTAGACTGACACCATCACGAGGCGAGGCTGACACCAGACTGACACCATCATGATGTGAGGCTGACACCAGACTGACCCCATCACGAGGCGAGGCTGACACCAGACTGACCCCATCACGAGGCGAGGCTGACACCAGACTGACCCCATCACGAGGCTAGGCTGACACCAGACTGACCCCATCACGAGGCGAGACTGACACCGGACTGTCCCCATCACGAGGCGAGGCTGACACCGGACTGACACCATCATGATGTGAGGCTGACACCAGACTGACCCCATCACGAGGTGAGGCTGACACCAGACTGACACCATCACGAGGCGAGGCTGAGACCAGACTGACACCATTACGAGGCGAGACTGAAACCGGACTGACCGCATCACGAGGCGAGGCTGACACCAGACTGACTCCATCACGAGGCTAGGCTAACACCAGACTTACACCATCATGATGTGAGGCTGACACCAGACTGACCGCATCACGAGGCGAGGCTGACACCAGACTGACCCTATCACTAGGCGAGGCTGACACCAGACTGACACCATCAGGAGGCGAAGCTGACACCAGAATGACACCATTACGAGGCGATGCTGACACCAGACTGACTCCATCACGGGGCGAGGCTGACACCAGACTGACCCCATCACGATGCGAGGCTGACACCAGACTGACCCCATCACGAGGCGAGACTGACACCAGACTGACACCATCACGAGGCGAGGCTGACACCAGACTGACCCCATCACGAGGCGAGGCTGACACCAGACTGACCCCATCACGAGGCGAGGCTGACAGCAGACTGACCCCATCACGATGCGAGGCTGACACCGGACTGACACCTTCACGAGGCGAGACTGACACCAGACTGACCCCATCACGAGGCGAGGCTGACACCAGACTGACCCCATCACGAGGCGAGGCTTTCACCAGACTGACCCCATCACGAGGCGAGGCTGACACCAGACTGACACAATCATGAGGCGAGGCTGACACCAGACTAACACCATCACGAGGCGAGACTGACACCAGACTGACCCCATCATGATGTGCGACTGACACCAGACTGACCCCATCACTAGGCGAGGCTGACACCAGACTGAAACCATTACGAGGCAAAGCTGACACCAGACTGACACCATCACGAGGCGAGGCTGACACCAGACTGACACCATCATGATGTGAGGCTGACACCAGACTGACCCCATGAAGAGGCTAGGCTGACACCAGACTGACCCCATCACGAGGCGAGGCTGACACCAGACTTACACCATCATGATGTGAGGCTGACACCAGAATGACCCTATCACGATGTGAGGCTGACACCAGACTGATACCATCACGAGGTGAGACTGACACCAGACTTACACCATCATGATGTGAGGCTGACACCAGACTGACACCATCACGACGCGAGGCTGACACCAGACTGACCCCATCACGATGCGAGGCTGACACCAGACTGACTCCATCACGAGGCGGGACTGACACCAGACTGACCCCATCACGAGGCGAGACTGACACCAGACTGACCCCATCACGAGGTAAGACTGACACCAGACTGACACCATCACGAGGCGAGGCTGACACCAGACTGACCCCATCACGAGGCGAGGCTGACACCAGACTGACCCCATCACGAGGCGAGGCTGACACCAGACTGACCCCATCACGAGGCGAGGCTGACATCAGACTGACCCCATCACGAGGCAAGACTGACACCAGACTGACACCATCACGAGGCGAGGCTGACACCAGACTGACCCAATCACGAGGCGAGGCTGACACCAGACTGACCCCATCACGAGGCGAGACTGACACCAGACAAACCCCATCACGAGGCGAGGCCGACACCGGACTAACCCCATCACAAGGCGAGACTGACACCGGACTGACCCCATCACGAGGCAAGGCTGACACCAGACTGACCCCATCCTCAGGCGAGGCTGACACCAGACTGACCCCAACACGAGGCGAGACTGACACCAGACTGACCCCATCACTAGGCGAGGCTGACACCAGACTGACCCCATCACGAGGCGAGACTGACACCAGACTGACCCCATCACGAGGCGAGGCCGACACCGGACTGACCCCATTACGACGCGAGACTGACACCAGACTGAACCCATCACGAGGCGAGGCTGACACCGGACTGACCCCATTACGATGCGAGGCTGACACCAGACTGACACCATCACGATGCGAGACTGACACCAGACTGACCCCATCACGAGGCGAGACTGACACCAGACTGACCCCATCACGAGGCAAGACTGACACCAGACTGACACCATCACGAGGCGAGGCTGACACCAGACTGACCCCATCACGAGGCGAGGCTGACACCAGACTGACACCATCATGATGTGAGGCTGACACCAGACTGACCCCATCACGAGGCGAGGCTGACACCAGATTGAGCTCATCACGAGGCGAGGCTGATACAAGACTGACACCATCACGACGCGAGGCTGACACCAGACTGACCCTATCACGAGGCGAGGCTGACACCTGACTGACACCATCATGATGTGAGGCTGACACCAGACTGACCCCATCACGAGGCGAGGCTGACACCAGACTGACACCATCACGAGGCGAGGCTGACACCAGACTGACACCATCATGAGGTGAGGCTGACACCAGACTGACACCATCATGATGTGAGGCTGACACCAGACTGACCCCATCACGAGGCGAGGCTGACACGAGACTGACCCCATCACGAGGCGAGGCTGACACCAGACTGACCCCATCACGAGGTGAGGCTGAAACCAGACTGACCCCATCACGAGGCGAGGCTGACACCAGACTGAAACCATCACGATGTGAGACTGACACCAGACAGACCCCATCACGAGGCGAGGCTGACACCAGACTGACCCCATCACGAGGCGAGGCTGACAGCAGACTGACCCCATCACGAGGCGAGACTGAAACCGGACTGACCCCATCACGGGGCGAGGCTGACACCGGACTGACACCATCATGATGTGAGGCTGATACCAGACTGACCCCATCAAGATGTGAGGCTGACACCAGACTGACCTCATCACAAGGCGAGGCTCACACCAGACTAACCCCATCACGAGGCGAGGCTGACACTAGACTGACACCATCACAAGGCGAGGCTGACACCAGACTGACACCATCATGATGTGAGGCTGACACCAGACTGACCCCATCACGAGGCGAGGCTGACACCAGACTGACCCCATCACGAGGCGAGGCTGACACCAGACTGACCCCATCACGAGGCGAGGCTGACACCAGACTTACACCCTCCATGATGTGAGGCTGACACCAGACTGACCGCATCACGAGGCGAGGCTGACACCAGACTGACCCTATCACTAGGCGAGGCTGACACCAGACTGACACCATCAGGAGGCGAAGCTGACACCAGACTGACACCATTACGAGGCGATGCTGACACCAGACTGACTCCATCACGAGGCGAGGCTGACACCAGACTGACCCCATCACGAAGCGAGGCTGACACCGGACTGACACCTTCACGAGGCGAGACTGACACCAGACTGACCCCATCACGAGGCGAGGCTGACACCAGACTGACCCCATCACGAGGCGAGGCTTTCACCAGACTGACCCCATCACGAGGCGAGGCTGACACCAGACTGACACAATCATGAGGCGAGGCTGACACCAGACTGACACCATCACGAGGCGAGACTGACACCAGACTGACCCCATCATGATGTGAGGCTGACACCAGACTGACCCCATCACTAGGCGAGGCTGACACCAGACTGAAACCATCACGAGGCGAAGCTGACACCAGACTGACACCATCACGAGGCGAGGCTGACACCAGACTGACACCATCATGATGTGAGGCTGACACCAGACTGACCCCATGAAGAGGCTAGGCTGACACCAGACTGACCCCATCACGAGGCGAGGCTGACACCAGACTTACACCATCATGATGTGAGGCTGACACCAGAATGACCCTATCACGATGTGAGGCTGACACCAGACTGACACCATCACGAGGTGAGACTGACACCAGACTTACACCATCATGATGTGAGGCTGACACCAGACTGACACCATCACAACGCGAGGCTGACACCAGACTGACCCCATCACGAGGCGAGACTGACACCAGACAAACCCCATCACGAGGCGAGGCCGACACCGGACTAACCCCATCACAAGGCGAGACTGACACCGGACTGACCCCATCACGAGGCAAGGCTGACACCAGACTGACCCCATCACGAGGCGAGACTGACACCAGACTGACCCCATCACGAGGCAAGACTGACACCAGACTGACACCATCACGAGGCGAGGCTGACACCAGACTGACCCTATCACGAGGCGAGGCTGACACCAGACTGACCCCATCACGAGGCGAGACTGACACCAGACAAACCCCATCACGAGGCGAGGCCGACACCGGACTAACCCCATCACAAGGCGAGACTGACACCGGACTGACCCCATCACGAGGCAAGGCTGACACCAGACTGACCCCATCACTAGGCGAGGCTGACACCAGACTGACCCCAACACGAGGCGAGACTGACACCAGACTGACCCCATCACTAGGCGAGGCTGACACCAGACTGACCCCATCACGAGGCGAGACTGACACCAGACTGACCCCATCACGAGGCGAGGCCGACACCGGACTGACCCCATTACGACGCGAGACTGACACCAGACTGAACCCATCACGAGGCGAGGCTGACACCAGACTGACCCCATTACGATGTGAGGCTGACACCAGACTGACACCATCACGATGCGAGACTGACACCAGACTGACCCCATCACGAGGCGAGACTGACACCAGACTGACCCCATCACGAGGCAAGACTGACACCAGACTGACACCATCACGAGGCGAGGCTGACACCAGACTGACCCCATCACGAGGCGAGGCTGACACCAGACTGACCCCATCACGAGGCGAGGCTGACACCAGACTGACACCATCACAAGGCGAAGCTGACACCTGACTGACACCATCACGATGTGAGGCTGACACCAGACTGACCCCATCACGAGGCGAGGCTGACACCAGACTGACCCCATCACAAGGCGAAGCTGACACCTGACTGACACCATCACGATGTGAGGCTGACACCAGACTGACCCTATCATGAGGCGAGGCTGACACCAGACTGACCCCATCACTAGGAGAGGCTGACACCAGGCTGACACCAGACTGACACCATCACGAGGCGAGGCTGACACCAGACTGACAAAATCACGAGGCGAGGCTGACACCAGACTGAAACCATCACGAGGCGAGGCTGACACCTGACTGACACCATCATGATGTGAGGCTGACACCAGACTGACACCATCACAAGGCGAAGCTGACACCAGACTGACACCATCATGATGTGAGGCTGACACCAGACTGACCCTATCACGAGGCGAGGCTGACACCAGACTGACCCCATCACGAGGCGAGACTGAAACCAGACTGACCCCATCATGATGTGAGGCTGACACCAGACTGACCCCATCACTAGGCGAGGCTGACACCAGACTGAAACCATCACGAGGCGAAGCTGACACCAGACTGACACCATCACGAGGAGAGGCTGACATCAGACTGACCCCATCACGAGGCGAGATTGACACCAGACTGACCCCATCACGAGGCGAGACTGACACCAGACTGACCCCATCACGAGGCAAGACTGACACCAGACTGACACCATCACGAGGCGAGGCTGACACCAGACTGACCCAATCACGAGGCGAGGCTGACACCAGACTGACCCCATCACGAGGCGAGACTGACACCAGACAAACCCCATCACGAGGCGAGGCCGACACCGGACTAACCCCATCACAAGGCGAGACTGACAACGGACTGTCCCCATCACGAGGCAAGGCTGACACCAGACTGACCCCATCACTAGGCGAGGCTGACACCAGACTGACCCCAACACGAGGCGAGACTGACACCAGACTGACCCCATCACTAGGCGAGGCTGACACCAGACTGACCCCATCACGAGGCGAGACTGACACCAGACTGACCCCATCACGAGGCGAGGCCGACACCGGACTGACCCCATTACGACGCGAGACTGACACCAGACTGAACCCATCACGAGGCGAGGCTGACACCAGACTGACCCCATTACGATGCGAGGCTGACACCAGACTGACACCATCACGATGCGAGACTGACACCAGACTGACCCCATCACGAGGCGAGACTGACACCAGACTGACCCCATCACGAGGCAAGACTGACACCAGACTGACACCATCACGAGGCGAGGCTGACACCAGACTGACCCCATCACGAGGCGAGGCTGACACCAGACTGACCCCATCACGAGGCGAGGCTGACACCAGACTGACACCATCACAAGGCGAAGCTGACACCTGACTGACACCATCACGATGTGAGGCTGACACCAGACTGACCCCATTACGAGGCGAGGCTGACACCAGACTGACCCCATCACAAGGCGAAGCTGACACCTGACTGACACCATCACGATGTGAGGCTGACACCAGACTGACCCTATCATGAGGCGAGGCTGACACCAGACTGACCCCATCACTAGGAGAGGCTGACACCAGGCTGACACCAGACTGACACCATCACGAGGCGAGGCTGACACCAGACTGACAAAATCACGAGGCGAGGCTGACACCAGACTGAAACCATCACGAGGCGAGGCTGACACCTGACTGACACCATCATGATGTGAGGCTGACACCAGACTGACACCATCACAAGGCGAAGCTGACACCAGACTGACACCATCATGATGTGAGGCTGACACCAGACTGACCCTATCACGAGGCGAGGCTGACACCAGACTGACCCCATCACGAGGCGAGACTGAAACCAGACTGACCCCATCATGATGTGAGGCTGACACCAGACTGACCCCATCACTAGGCGAGGCTGACACCAGACTGAAACCATCACGAGGCGAAGATGACACCAGACTGACACCATCACGAGGCGAGGCTGACACCAGACTGACACCATCATGATGTGAGGCTGACACCAGACTGACCCCATGAAGAGGCTAGGCTGACACCAGACTGACCCCATCACGAGGCGAGGCTGACACCAGACTTACACCATCATGATGTGAGGCTGACACCAGAATGACCCTATCACGATGTGAGGCTGACACCAGACTGACACCATCACGAGGTGAGACTGACACCAGACTGACCCCATCACGACACGAGGCTGACACCAGACTGACACTATCACGACGCGAGGCTGACACCAGACTGACCCCATCACGATGCGAGGCTGACACCAGACTGACCCCATCACGAGGCGGGACTGACACCAGACTGACCCCATCACGAGGCGAGACTGACACCAGACTGACCCCATCACGAGGTAAGACTGACACCAGACTGACACCATCACGAGGCGAGGCTGACACCAGACTGACCCCATCACGAGGCGAGGCTGACACCAGACTGACCCCATCACGAGGCGAGGCTGACATCAGACTGACCCCATCACGAGGCGAGATTGACACCAGACTGACCCCATCACGAGGCGAGACTGACACCAGACTGACCCCATCACGAGGCAAGACTGACACCAGACTGACACCATCACGAGGCGAGGCTGACACCAGACTGACACCATCACGAGGCGAGGCTGACACCGGACTGACACCATCACGAGGCGAGACTGACACCAGACTGACCCCATCACGAGGCGAGGCTGACACCAGACTGACCCCATCACGAGGCGAGGCTTTCACCAGAATGACCCCATCACGAGGCGAGGCTGACACCAGACTGACACAATCATGAGGCGAGGCTGACACCAGACTGACACCATCACGAGGCGAGACTGACACCAGACTGACACCATCACGAGGCGAGGCTGACACCAGACTGACACCATCATGATGTGAGGCTGACACCAGACTGACCCCATGAAGAGGCTAGGCTGACACCAGACTGACCCCATCACGAGGCGAGGCTGACACCAGACTTACACCATCATGATGTGAGGCTGACACCAGACTGACCCTATCACGATGTGAGGCTGACACCAGACTGACACCATCACGAGGTGAGACTGACACCAGACTGACCCCATCACGACACTAGGCTGACACCAGACTGACACCATCACGACGCGAGGCTGACACCAGACTGACCCCATCACGATGCGATGCTGACACCAGACTGACCCCATCACTAGGCGGGACTGACACCAGACTGACCCCATCACGAGGCGAGACTGACACCAGACTGACCCCATCACGAGGTAAGACTGACACCAGACTGACACCATCACGAGGCGAGGCTGACACCGGACTGACACCATCACGAGGCGAGACTGACACCAGACTGACCCCATCACGAGGCGAGGCTGACACCAGACTGACCCCATCACGAGGCGAGGCTTTCACCAGACTGACCCCATCACGAGGCGAGGCTGACACCAGACTGACACAATCATGAGGCGAGGCTGACACCAGACTGACACCATCACGAGGCGAGACTGACACCAGACTGACCCCATCATGATGTGAGGCTGACACCAGACTGATCCCATCACTAGGCGAGGCTGACACCAGACTGAAACCATCACGAGGCGAAGCTGACACCAGACTGACACCATCACGAGGCGAGGCTGACACCACACTGACACCATCATGATGTGAGGCTGACACCAGACTGACCATATGAAGAGGCTAGGCTGACACCAGACTGACCCCATCACGAGGCGAAGCTGACACCAGACTTACACCATCATGATGTGAGGCTGACACCAGACTGACCCTATCACGATGTGAGGCTGACACCAAACTGACACCATCACGAGGTGAGACTGACACCAGACTGACCCCATCACGACACGAGGCTGACACCAGACTGACACCATCACGAGGCGAGGCTGAAACCAGACTGACCCCATCACGAGGCGAGGCTGACACCAGACTGACACCATCACGAGGCGAGACTGACACCAGACTGACGCCATCACGAGGCGAGGCTGACACCAGACTGACCCCATCAAGAGGCGAGGCTGACACCAGACTGACCCCATCACGAAGCGAGGCTGTCACCTGACTGACACCATCATGATGTGAGGCTGACACCAGACTGACCCCATCACGAGGCGAGGCTGACACCAGACTGACACCTTCATGATGTGATGCTGACACCAGACTGACCCCATCACTAGGCGAGGCTGACACCTGACTGACACCATCACGATGTGAGGCTGACACCAGACTGACCCCATCACGAGGCGAGGCTGACACCAGACTGACACCTTCATGATGTGATGCTGACACCAGACTGACCCCATCACTAGGCGAGGCTGACACCAGACTGACCCCATCACGAGGCGAGGCTGACACCAGACTGACCCCATCACGGGCGAGGCTGACACCAGACTGACCCTATCACGAGGTGAGGCTGACACCAGACTGACCCCGTCACGAGGCGAGGCTGACACCAGACTGACCCCCTCACGAGGCGAGGCTGACACAAGACTGACCCCATCACGAGGCGTGGCTGACACCAGACTGACCCCATCACGAGGCGAGGCTGACACCAGACTGACCCCATCACGACGCGAGGCTTACACCGGACTGACACCATCACGAGGCGAGACTGACACCAGACTGACCCCATCACGAGGCGAGGCTGACACCAGACTGACCCCATCACGAGGCGAGGCTTTCACCAGACTGACCCCATCACGAGGCGAGGCTGACACCAGACTGACCCCATCACGAGGCGAGACTGACACCAGACTGACACCATCTCGATGTGAGGCTGACAGCAGACTGACCCCATCACGAGGCGAGGCTGACACCAGATTGACACCATCACGAGGCGAGGCTGACACCAGACTGACCCCATCACGAGGCGAGGCTGACACCAGACTGACCCCATCACGAGGCGAGACTGACACCAGACTGACCCCATCACGAGGCGAGGCTGACACCAGACTGACCCCATCACGAGGCGAGGCAGACACCAGACTGACCCCATCACGAGACGAGGCTGACACCAGACTGACTCCATCACGAGGCGAGGCTGACACCAGACTGACCCCATCACGAGGCGAGGCTGACACCGGACTGACCCCATCACGAGGCGAGACTGACACCAGACTGACCCCATCACGAGGCTAGGCTGACACTAGACTGACACCTTCTCGATGTGAGGCTGAAACCAGACTGACCCCATCACGAGGCGAGGCTGACACCAGACTGACCCCATCACGAGGCGAGGCTGACACCAGACTGACACCATCACGAGGTGAGGCTGACACCAGACTGACCCCATCACGAGGCGAGGCTGACACCAGACTGACACCATCACGAGGCGAGACTGACACCAGACTGACACCATCACGAGGCGAAGCGGACACCAGACTGACCCCATCACGAGGCGAGGCTGACACCAGACTGACCGCATCACGACGCGAGGCGGACACCAGACTGACCCTATCACGAGGCGAGGCTGACACCTGACTGACCCCATCACGAGGCTAGGCTGACACCAGACTGACACCTTCTCGATGTGAGGCTGAAACCAGACTGACCCCATCACGAGGCGAAGCTGACACCAGACTGACCCCATCACGAGGCGAGGCTGACACCAGACTGACCCTATCACGAGGCGAGGCTGACACCTGACTGACACCATCATGATGTGAGGCTGACACCAGACTGACCCCATCACGAGGCGAGGCTGACACCAGACTGACACCATCACGAGGCGAGGCTGACACCAGACTGACCCCATCACGAGGCGAGGCTGACACCTGACTGACCCCATCACGAGGCTAGGCTGACACCAGACTGACACCTTCTCGATGTGAGGCTGAAACCAGACTGACCCCATCACGAGGCGAGGCTGACACCAGACTGACCCCATCACGAGGCGAGGCTGACACCAGACTGACCCTATCACGAGGCGAGGCTGACACCTGACTGACACCATCACGATGTGAGGCTGACACCAGACTGACCCCATCACGAGGCGAGGCTGACACCGGACTGACACCATCATGATGTGCGGCTGACACCAGACTGACCCCATCACGAGGTGAGGCTGACACCAGACTGACACCATCACGAGGCGAGGCTGAGACCAGACTGACACCATTACGAGGCGAGACTGAAACCGGACTGACCCCATCATGATGTGAGGCTGACACCAGACTGACCCCATCACTAGGCGAGGCTGACACCAGACTGAAACCATCACGAGGCGAAGCTGACACCAGACTGACACCATCATGAGGCGAGGCTGACACCAGACTGACACCATCATGATGTGAGGCTGACACCAGACTGACCCCATGAAGAGGCTAGGCTGACACCAGACTGACCCCATCACGAGGCGAGGCTGACACCAGACTTACACCATCATGATGTGAGGCTGACACCAGACTGACCCTATCACGATGTGAGGCTGACACCAGACTGACACCATCACGAGGTGAGACTGACACCAGACTGACCCCATCACGACACGAGGCTGACACCAGACTGACACCATCACGACGCGAGGCTGACACCAGACTGACCCCATCACGATGCGAGGCTGACACCAGACTGACCCCATCACGAGGCGGGACTGACACCAGACTGACCCCATCACGAGGCGAGACTGACACCAGACTGACCCCATCACGAGGCGAGGCTTTCACCAGACTGACCCCATCACGAGGCGAGGCTGACACCAGACTGACCCCATCACGAGGCGAGACTGACACCAGACTGACACCATCTCGATTTGAGGCTGACAGCAGACTGACCCCATCACGAGGCGAGGCTGACACCAGACTGACACCATCACGAGGCGAGGCTGACACCAGACTGACCCCATCACGAGGCGAGGCTGACACCAGACTGACCCCATCACGAGGCGAGACTGACACCAGACTGACCCCATCACGAGGCGAGGCTGACACCAGACTGACCCCATCACGAGGCGAGGCAGACACCAGACTGACCCCATCACGAGACGAGGCTGACACCAGACTGACCCCATCACGAGGCGAGGCTGACACCAGACTGACCCCATCACGAGGCGAGGCTGACACCGGACTGACCCCATCACGAGGCGAGACTGACACCAGACTGATCCCATCACGAGGCTAGGCTGACACCAGACTGACACCTTCTCGATGTGAGGCTGAAACCAGACTGACCCCATCACGAGGCGAGGCTGACACCAGACTGACCCCATCACGAGGCGAGGCTGACACCAGACTGACCCCATCACGAGGTGAGGCTGACACCAGACTGACCCCATCACGAGGTGAGGCTGACACCAGACTGACACCATCACGAGGCGAGACTGACACCAGACTGACACCATCACGAGGCGAAGCGGACACCAGACTGACCCCATCACGAGGCGAGGCTGACACCAGACTGACCGCATCACGACGCGAGGCGGACACCAGACTGACCCCATCACGAGGCGAGGCTGACACCGGACTGACACCATCATGATGTGAGGCTGACACCAGACTGACCCCATCACGAGGCGAGGCTGACACCAGACTGACCCCATCACGAGGCGAGGCTGACACCAGACTGACCGCATCACGACGCGAGGCGGACACCAGACTGACCCCATCACGAGGCGAGGCTGACACCGGACTGACACCATCATGATGTGCGGCTGACACCAGACTGACCCCATCACGAGGTGAGGCTGACACCAGACTGACACCATCACGAGGCGAGGCTGAGACCAGACTGACACCATTACGAGGCGAGACTGAAACCGGACTGACCCCATCACGAGGCGAGGCTGACACCAGACTGACTCCATCACGAGGCTAGGCTGACACCAGACTTACACCATCATAATGTGAGGCTGACACCAGACTGACCGCATCACGAGGCGAGGCTGACACCAGAGTGACCCTATCACTAGGCGAGGCTGACACCAGACTGATACCATCACGAGGCGAAGCTGACACCAGACTGACACCATCACGAGGCGAGGCTGACACCAGACTGACACCATCACGAGGCGAGGCTGACACCAGACTGACCCCATCATGATGTGAGGCTGACACCAGACTGACCCAATCACTAGGCGAGACTGACACCAGACTGAAACCATCACGAGGCGAGGCTGACACCAGACTGACACCATCACGAGGCGAGGCTGACACCAGACTGACACCATCATGATGTGAGGCTGACACCAGACTGACCCCATCACTAGGTGAGGCTGACACCAGACTGACCCCATTACTAGGCGAGACTGACACCAGACTTACACCATCATGATGTGAGGCTGACACCAGACTGACCCCATCGAGAGGCGAGGCTGACACCAGACTGACACCATCATGATATGAGACTGACACCAGACTGACCCCATCACGAGGCGAGGCTGACACCAGACTGACCCCATCACGAGGCGAGACTGACACCGGACTGACCCCATCACGAGGCGAGGCTGACACCGGACTGACACCATCATGATGTGCGGCTGACACCAGACTGACCCCATCACGAGGTGAGGCTGACACCAGACTGACACCATCACGAGGCGAGGCTGAGACCAGACTGACACCATTACGAGGCGAGACTGAAACCGGACTGACCCCATCACGAGGCGAGGCTGACACCAGACTGACTCCATCACGAGGCGAGGCTGACACCAGACTGATACCATCACGAGGCGAAGCTGACACCAGACTGACACCATCACGAGGCGATGCTGACACCAGACTGACTCCATCACGGGGCGATGCTGACACCAGACTGACACCATCACGAGGCGAGACTGACACCAGACTGACCCCATCACGAGGCGAGGCTGACACCAGACTGACCCCATCACAAGGCGAGGCTGACACCAGACTGACACCATCACGAGGCGAGGCTGACACCAGATTGACACCATCACGAGGCGAGGCTGACACCAGACTGACCCCATCAAGAGTCGAGGCTGACACCGGACTGACCCCATCACGAGGCGAGACTGACACCAGACTGACCCCATCACGAGGCGAGGCTGACACCAGACTGACCCCATCACGAGGCGAGACTGACACCAGACTGACCCCATCACGATGCGAGGCTGACACCGGACTGACACCATCATGAGGTGAGACTGACACCAGACTGACCCCATCACGAGGCGAGGCTGACACCAGACTGACCCCATCACGAGGCGAGGCTTTCACCAGACTGACCCCATCACGAGGCGAGGCTGACACCAGACTGACACAATCATGAGGCGAGGCTGACACCAGACTGACACCATCACGAGGCGAGACTGACACCAGACTGACCCCATCATGATGTGAGGCTGACACCAGACTGACACCATCACTAGGCGAGGCTGACACCAGACTGAAACCATCACGAGGCGAAGCTGACACCAGACTGACACCATCACGAGGCGAGGCTGACACCAGACTGACACCATCATGATGTGAGGCTGACACCAGACTGACCCCATGAAGAGGCTAGGCTGACACCAGACTGACCCCATCACGAGGCGAGGCTGACACCAGACTTACACCATCATGATGTGAGGCTGACACCAGACTGACCCTATCACGATGTGAGGCTGACACCAGACTGACACCATCACGAGGTGAGACTGACACCAGACTGACCCCATCACGACACGAGGCTGACACCAGACTGACACCATCACGACGCGAGGCTGACACCAGACTGACCCCATCACGATGCGAGGCTGACACCAGACTGACCCCATCACGAGGCGGGACTGACACCAGACTGACCCCATCACGAGGCGAGACTGACACCAGACTGACCCCATCACGAGGCGAGGCTTTCACCAGACTGACACCATCACGAGGCGAGGCTGACACCAGACTGACCCCATCACGAGGCGAGACTGACACCAGACTGACACCATCTCGATGTGAGGCTGACAGCAGACTGACCCCATCACGAGGCGAGGCTGACACCAGACTGACAACATCACGAGGCGAGGCTGACACCAGACTGACCCCATCACGAGGCGAGGCTGACACCAGACTGACCCCATCACGAGGCGAGACTGACACCAGACTGACCCCATCACGAGGCGAGGCTGACACCAGACTGACCCCATCACGAGGCGAGGCAGACACCAGACTGACCCCATCACGAGACGAGGCTGACACCAGACTGACCCCATCACGAGGCGAGGCTGACACCAGACTTACACCATCACGAGGCGAGACTGACACCGGACTGACCCCATCACGAGGCGAGGCTGACACCGGACTGACACCATCATGATGTGCGGCTGACACCAGACTGACCCCATCACGAGGTGAGGCTGACACCAGACTGACCCCATCACGAGGCGAGGCTGACACCGGACTGACCCCATCACGAGGCGAGACTGACACCAGACTGATCCCATCACGAGGCTAGGCTGACACCAGACTGACACCTTCTCGATGTGAGGCTGAAACCAGACTGACCCCATCACGAGGCGAGGCTGACACCAGACTGACCCCATCATGAGGCGAGGCTGACACCAGACTGACCCCATCACGAGGTGAGGCTGACACCAGACTGACCCCATCACGAGGCGAGGCTGACACCAGACTGACACCATCACGAGGCGAGACTGACACCAGACTGACACCATCACTAGGCGAAGCGGACACCAGACTGACCCCATCACGAGGCGAGGCTGACACCAGACTGACCGCATCACGACGCGAGGCGGACACCAGACTGACCCTATAACGAGGCGAGGCTGACACCTGACTGACACCATCATGATGTGAGGCTGACACCAGACTGACCCCATCACGAGGCGAGGCTGACACCAGACTGACACCATCACGAGGCGAGGCTGACACCAGACTGACACCATTATGATGTGAGTATGACACCAGACTGACATCATCATGATGTGAGGCTGACACCAGACTGACCCCATCAAGAGGCGAGGCTGACACGAGACTGACCCCATCACGAGGCGAGTCTGACACCAGACTGACCCCATCACGAGGCGAGGCTGAAACCAGACTGACCCCATCACGAGGCGAGGCTGACACCAGACTGACCCCATC
Organism: Staurois parvus; assembly: GCF_062004578.1. Taxonomy (NCBI): domain Eukaryota; kingdom Metazoa; phylum Chordata; class Amphibia; order Anura; family Ranidae; genus Staurois; species Staurois parvus. The sequence goes on from NW_028320199.1 coordinate 111,629, forward strand.
ACGAGGCGAGGCTGACACCAGACTGACACCTTCATGATGTGAGGCTGACACCAGACCGACCCCATCACGAGGCGAAGCTGACACCAGAATGACCCCATCACGAGGCGAGACTGACACCGGACTGACCCCATCACGAGGCGAGGCTGACACCGGACTGACACCATCATGATGTGCGGCTGACACCAGACTGACCCCATCACGAGGTGAGGCTGACACCAGACTGACACCATCACGAGGCGAGGCTGAGACCAGACTGACACCATTACGAGGCGAGACTGAAACCGGACTGACCCCATCACGAGGCGAGGCTGACACCAGACTGACTCCATCACGAGGCTAGGCTGACACCAGACTTACACCATCATAATGTGAGGCTGACACCAGACTGACCGCATCACGAGGCGAGGCTGACACCAGAGTGACCCTATCACTAGGCGAGGCTGACACCAGACTGATACCATCACGAGGCGAAGCTGACACCAGACTGACACCATCACGAGGCGAGGCTGACACCAGACTGACACCATCACGAGGCGAGGCTGACACCAGACTGACCCCATCATGATGTGAGGCTGACACCAGACTGACCCAATCACTAGGCGAGACTGACACCAGACTGACACCATCACGAGGCGAGGCTGACACCAGACTGACACCATCACGAGGCGAGGCTGACACCAGACTGACACCATCATGATGTGAGGCTGACACCAGACTGACCCCATCACGAGGCGAGGCTGACACCAGACTGACCCCATTACTAGGCGAGACTGACACCAGACTTACACCATCATGATGTGAGGCTGACACCAGACTGACCCCATCGAGAGGCGAGGCTGACACCAGACTGACACCATCATGATATGAGACTGACACCAGACTGACCCCATCACGAGGCGAGGCTGACACCAGACTGACCCCATCACGAGGCGAGACTGACACCGGACTGACCCCATCACGAGGCGAGGCTGACACCGGACTGACACCATCATGATGTGCGGCTGACACCAGACTGACCCCATCACGAGGTGAGGCTGACACCAGACTGACACCATCACGAGGCGAGGCTGAGACCAGACTGACACCATTACGAGGCGAGACTGAAACCGGACTGACCCCATCACGAGGCGAGGCTGACACCAGACTGACTCCATCACGAGGCTAGGCTGACACTAGACTTACACCATCATGATGTGAGGCTGACACCAGACTGACCGCATCACGAGGCGAGGCTGACACCAGACTGACCCTATCACTAGGCGAGGCTGACACCAGACTGATACCATCACGAGGCGAAGCTGACACCAGACTGACACCATCACGAGGCGATGCTGACACCAGACTGACTCCATCACGGGGCGATGCTGACACCAGACTGACACCATCACGAGGCGAGGCTGACACCAGATTGACACCATCACGAGGCGAGGCTGACACCAGACTGACCCCATCACGAGTCGAGGCTGACACCGGACTGACCCCATCACGAGGCGAGACTGACACCAGACTGACCCCATCACGAGGCGAGGCTGACACCAGACTGACCCCATCACGAGGCGAGACTGACACCAGACTGACCCCATCACGATGCGAGGCTGACACCGGACTGACACCATCACGAGGCGAGACTGACACCAGACTGACCCCATCACGAGGCGAGGCTGACACCAGACTGACCCCATCACGAGGCGAGGCTTTCACCAGACTGACCCCATCACGAGGCGAGGCTGACACCAGACTGACACAATCATGAGGCGAGGCTGACACCAGACTGACACCATCACGAGGCGAGACTGACACCAGACTGACCCCATCATGATGTGAGGCTGACACCAGACTGACACCATCACTAGGCGAGGCTGACACCAGACTGAAACCATCACGAGGCGAAGCTGACACCAGACTGACACCATCACGAGGCGAGGCTGACACCAGACTGACACCATCATGATGTGAGGCTGACACCAGACTGACCCCATGAAGAGGCTAGGCTGACACCAGACTGACCCCATCACGAGGCGAGGCTGACACCAGACTTACACCATCATGATGTGAGGCTGACACCAGACTGACCCTATCACGATGTGAGGCTGACACCAGACTGACACCATCACGAGGTGAGACTGACACCAGACTGACCCCATCACGACACGAGGCTGACACCAGACTGACACCATCACGACGCGAGGCTGACACCAGACTGACCCCATCACGATGCGAGGCTGACACCAGACTGACCCCATCACGAGGCGGGACTGACACCAGACTGACCCCATCACGAGGCAAGACTGACACCAGACTGACCCCATCACGAGGCGAGGCTTTCACCAGACTGACCCCATCACGAGGCGAGGCTGACACCAGACTGACCCCATCACGAGGCGAGACTGACACCAGACTGACACCATCTCGATGTGAGGCTGACAGCAGACTGACCCCATCACGAGGCGAGGCTGACACCAGACTGACACCATCACGAGGCGAGGCTGACACCAGACTGACCCCATCACGAGGCGAGGCTGACACCAGACTGACCCCATCACGAGGCGAGACTGACACCAGACTGACCCCATCACGAGGCGAGGCTGACACCAGACTGACCCCATCACGAGGCGAGGCAGACACCAGACTGACCCCATCACGAGACGAGGCTGACACCAGACTGACCCCATCACGAGGCGAGGCTGACACCAGACTGACCCCATCACGAGGCGAGGCTGACACCGGACTGACCCCATCACGAGGCGAGACTGACACCAGACTGATCCCATCACGAGGCTAGGCTGACACCAGACTGACACCTTCTCGATGTGAGGCTGAAACCAGACTGACCCCATCACGAGGCGAGGCTGACACCAGACTGACCCCATCACGAGGCGAGGCTGACACCAGACTGACCCCATCACGAGGTGAGGCCGACACCAGACTGACCCCATCACGAGGCGAGGCTGACACCAGACTGTCACCATCACGAGGCGAGACTGACACCAGACTGACACCATCACGAGGCGAAGCGGACACCAGAATGACCCCATCACGAGGCGAGGCTGACACCAGACTGACCGCATCACGACGCGAGGCGGACACCAGACTGACCCTATCACGAGGCGAGGCTGACACCTGACTGACACCATCATGATGTGAGGCTGACACCAGACTGACCCCATCACGAGGCGAGGCTGACACCAGACTGACCCCATCACGAGACGAGGCTGACACCAGACTGACCCCATCACGAGGCGAGGCTGACACCGGACTGACCCCATCACGAGGCGAGACTGACACCAGACTGATCCCATCACGAGGCTAGGCTGACACCAGACTGACACCTTCTCGATGTGAGGCTGAAACCAGACTGACCCCATCACGAGGCGAGGCTGACACCAGACTGACCCCATCACGAGGCGAGGCTGACACCAGACTGACCCCATCACGAGGTGAGGCTGACACCAGACTGACCCCATCACGAGGCGAGGCTGACACCAGACTGACACCATCACGAGGCGAGACTGACACCAGACTGACACCATCACGAGGCGAAGCGGACACCAGACTGACCCCATCACGAGGCGAGGCTGACACCAGACTGACCGCATCACGACGCGAGGCGGACACCAGACTGACCCTATCACGAGGCGAGGCTGACACCTGACTGACACCATCATGATGTGAGGCTGACACCAGACTGACCCCATCACGAGGCGAGGCTGACACCAGACTGACACCATCACGAGGCGAGGCTGACACCAGACTGACACCATTATGATGTGAGTATGACACCAGACTGACATCATCATGATGTGAGGCTGACACCAGACTGACCCCATCACGAGGCGAGGCTGACACGAGACTGACCCCATCACGAGGCGAGGCTGACACCAGACTGACCCCATCACGAGGCGAGGCTGAAACCAGACTGACCCCATCACGAGGCGAGGCTGAAACCAGACTGACCCCATCACGAGGCGAGGCTGACACCAGACTGACCCCATCACGAGGCAAGGCTGACACCAGACTGACACCTTCATGATGTGAGGCTGACACCAGACTGACCCCATCACGAGGCGAGGCTGACACCAGACTGACCCCATCACGAGGCGAGGCTGACACCAGACTGACCCCATCACGAGGCGAGGCTGACACCAGACTGACCCCATCACGAGGCGAGACTGACACCGGACTGACCCCATCACGAGGCGAGGCTGACACCGGACTGACACCATCATGATGTGCGGCTGACACCAGACTGACCCCATCACGAGGTGAGGCTGACACCAGACTGACACCATCACGAGGCGAGGCTGAGACCAGACTGACACCATTACGAGGCGAGACTGAAACCGGACTGACCCCATCACGAGGCGAGGCTGACACCAGACTGACTCCATCACGAGGCTAGGCTGACACCAGACTTACACCATCATGATGTGAGGCTGACACCAGACTGACCGCATCACGAGGCGAGGCTGACACCAGACTGACCCTATCAATAGGCGAGGCTGACACCAGACTGATACCATCACGAGGCGAAGCTGACACCAGACTGACACCATCACGAGGTGATGCTGACACCAGACTGACTCCATCACGGGGCGATGCTGACACCAGACTGACCCCATCACGAGGCGAGACTGACACCAGACTGACCCCATCACGAGGCGAGGCTGAAACCAGACTGACCCCATCACGAGGCGAGACTGACACCGGACTGACCTCATCACGAGGCGAGGCTGACACCAGACTGACCCCATCACGAGGCGAGGCTGACACCAGACTGACCCCATCACGATTTGAGGCTGACACCAGACTGACCCCATCACGAGGCGAGGCTGACACCAGACTGACCCCATCACGAGGCGAGTCTGACACCAGAGTGACACCATCATGATGTGAGGCTGACACCAGACTGACCCCATCACGAGGCGAGGCTGACACCAGACTGACCCCATCTCGAGGCGAGGCTGACACCAGACTGACCCCATCACGAGGCGAGACTGAAACCAGACTGACCCCATCACTAGGCGAGGCTGACACCAGACTGACCCCATCACTAGGCGAGGCTGACACCAGACTGACCCCATCACGAGGCGAGGCTGACACCAGACTGACACCATCACGAGGCGAGGCTGACACCAGACTGACCCCATCATGATGTGAGGCTGACACCAGACTGACCCAATCACTAGGCGAGACTGACACCAGACTGACACCATCACGAGGCGAGGCTGACACCAGACTGACACCATCACGAGGCGAGGCTGACACCAGACTGACACCATCATGATGTGAGGCTGACACCAGACTGACCCCATCACTAGGTGAGGCTGACACCAGACTGACCCCATTACTAGGCGAGACTGACACCAGACTGACACCATCATGATGTGAGGCTGACACCAGACTGACCCCATCGAGAGGCGAGGCTGACACCAGACTGACACCATCATGATATGAGACTGACACCAGACTGACCCCATCACGAGGCGCGGCTGACACCAGACTGACACCATCAGGAGGCGAGGCTGACACCAGACTGACACCATCACGAGGCGAGGCTGACACCAGACTGACCCCATCACGAGGCGAATCTGACACCAGACTGACACTATCATGATGTGAGGCTGACACCAGACTGACCCCATCACGAGCCGAGACTGACACCAGACTGGGTTTCATCCAGCAGAGGGCGTGTTGACCAATTCTCCAGCCTGCAGTGCATGGTTTCCTCCAGCAGAGGGTGCGTTGACCAATTCTCCAGCCTGCAGTGCATGGTTTCGTCCAGCAGAGGGCGCGTTGACCTATCCTCCAGCCTGCAGCCCAGGGTTTCGTACAGCAGGGGGCGTGTTGACCAATCCTCCAGCCTGCAGCGCAGGGTTTCGTCCAGCAGAGGGCGCGTTGACCAATCCTCCAGCCTGCAGCTCAGATTTCGTCCAGCAGAGGGCTCGTTGACCAATCCTCCAGCCTGCAGCGCAGGGTTTCGTACAGCAGAGGGCGCGTTGACCAATCCTCCAGCCTGCAGCTCAGATTTCGTCCAGCAGAGGGCTCGTTGACCAATCCTCCAGCCTGCAGCGCAGGGTTTCGTCCAGCAGAGGGTGCGTTGACCAATCCTCCAGCCTGAAACGCGGGGTTTCCTCCAGCAGAGGGCGCGTTGACCAATCCTCCAGCCTGAAACGCAGGGTTTCCTCCAGCAGAGGGCGGGTTGATCAATCCTCCAGCCTGCAGCGCAGGGTTTCGTACAGCAGAGGGCGCGTTGACCAATCCTCCAGCCTGCAGCGCAGGGTTTCGTCCAGCAGGGGGCTTGTTGGCAATCCTCCAGCCTGCAGCGCAGGGTTTCGTCCAGCAGAGGGTGCGTTGACCAATCCTCCAGCCTGCAGTGCACAGTTTCCTCCAGCAGAGGGTGCGTTGACCAATCCTCCAGCCTGCAGCGCAGGGTTTCGTCCAGCAGAGGGCACGTTGACCAATCCTCCAGCCTGCAGTCTGGGGAAGGATGTACAATAGAAGGCAGTGCAGGTGTATGCTGTCCTGGTTGGGCCCCCAGTCTGCAGGGGCCCCAGTGATATCACACGTTAATGGCGTTCTCCAGCACTCGGGGGGTCTGCATGGATGGTGGTCTCAGGGTTAAACCTGCATGCTGACCAATCAGATTCCAGGATTTATTGTCAGAGCTTCATAGAACAAGCTGAAGGTAGAAGATGATTGGCTGCCATGTACAGGTGTGCCAGATCCTGCGTGATCCGGTCTTAGTACATCTCCTGCACTGCCTGTTATCCTCTGAGGAGTCCTGATCCCCTACACACACGGGCAGATGGGGGATCGCTGACAGGTGAGTGCAGATCTGAGGGGCGGGGGATGGGGGGATCGCTGTCAGGTGAGTGGAGATCTCAGTGTTGGGGGATGGACAGAGGAAGTGGATTGGATACATTGTATACAGCGGCCTCAGGTTAGTTACGGCCCATACACGATACAATTTTCCTGAGATTTCCCGTGTTGTACAGATACGGGGAGGGTTCTGGTCTGACCTCCTATTATACGGTTTTGGTCAATCTGAAGGACGATTGTATGATGTATGGCCGGCTGTAGGAGCCCCTCAGGTCAGGTTGTCACCTCGTCCCTCTAATCCTGAATTCACACAATGACTCGGGTCCCGGGGGCCGATCTAATGCAGACCGGACACCAAGTGTAATCGTATGTGTGTGGGGTGACAGGGACCCCCCCCCCCCACCATCCCCTCCCACTGTATCGCTTCTACTGTGCCCCCCCCGCCCACTGTTTGATCTGCCCCCCCCCCACTGGTTCATCCCCCCATACTCCTCCCACTGTACCCCCCCACTGTTTGATCTGCCCCCCCACCATTTTATCCCCCTGTACCCCTCCCACTGTGCCCCCCCTAATGTACCCCTCACTGTATTGCTTCCACCGTACCCCCCAACTGTTTGATCTGCCCCCCCCCCACCATTTCATCCCCCCGTACTCCTCCCACTGTACCCCCCCACTGTTTGATCTGCCCCCCCCACCGTTTCATCGCCCCATACCCCTCCCACTGTGCCCCCCCCCCCATGTACTCCTCACTGTACTGCTTCCACTGCCCCCCCACCGTTTCATCCCCCCATACCCCTCCCACTGTGCCGCCCCCCCCCCCCCACACTGTACCCCCCATGTCTATCAATGTCATCATTCGTGTTGTATGTTGGATTGTCTATGAGGGGTTAACCCTTCCGGCACCGTCCTACTTCCTGACTTCTGCCCCCAACTCCACACCACCCCGTGGTCAGTCTGTAGTACCCTGTCTCAGCACGGCCGCCCCGTGGTCAGTCTGTAGTACTGTCTCAGCACCGCCGCCCCGTGGTCAGTCTGTAGTACCCTGTCTCAGCACGGCCGCCCCGTGGTCAGTCTGTAGTACCCTGTCTCAGCACCGCTGCCCCGTGGTTAGTCTGTAGTACCCTGTCTCAGCACGGCCGCCCCGTGGTCAGTCTGTAGTACCCTGTCTCAGCACGGCCACCCCGTGGTCAGTCTGTAGTACCCTGTCTCAGCACCGCCGCCCCGTGGTCAGTCTGTAGTACCCTGTCTCAGCACGGCCGCCCCGTGGTCAATCTGTAGTACCCTGTCTCAGCACGGCCACCCCGTGGTCAGTCTGTAGTACCCTGTCTCAGCACGACCGCCCCGTGGTCAGTCTGTAGTACCCTCTTTCAGCACGGCCGCCCCGTGGTCAGTCTGTAGTACCCTGTCTCAGCACGGCCGCCCCGTGGTCAGTCTGTAGTACCCTGTCTCAGCACGGCCGCCCCGTGGTCAGTCTGTAGTACCCTGTCTCAGCACCGCCGCCCCGTGGTCAGTCTGTAGTACCCTGTCTCAGCACGGCCGCCCCGTGGTCAGTCTGTAGTACCCTGTCTCAGCACCGCCGCCCCTCGCCTGCCTCCCTCTCCTGTCCGCCCCTCGCCTGCCTCCCTCTCCTGTCCGCCCCTCGCCTGCCCGCCCCTCGCCTGCCCGCCCCTCGCCTGCCCGCCCCTCGCCTGCCCGCTCCTCGCCTGCCTCCCTCGCCTGCCTCCCTCTCCTGTCCGCCCCTCGCCTGCCTCCCTCGCCTGCCCGCCCCTCGCCTGCCTCCCTCTCCTGCCTCCCTCTCCTGTCCGCCCCTCGCCTGCCTCCCTCGCCTGCCCGCCCCTCGCCTGCCTCCCTCTCCTACCCGCCCCTCGCCTGCCTCCCTCTCCTGCCCGCCCCTCGCCTGCCTCCCTCTCCTGTCCGCCCCTCGCCTGCCTACCTCTCCTGTCCACTCCTCGCCTGCCTCCCTCTCCTTACTCTGAAATATAAACAAGGCAGTGCCTGTGTGATAAAATTTCCATTTCAGCATGTGGGCAGCTGTCAGTTTTGGGGTGCGGGGAGGGGCATGATGCGTCTCTTAGTTTATCTTAAAGCTCTTTTTTGGCAAACTTTATTTGAAGTGCACAAAGTGACACTACATTCATGTCCATGCGCATTCCTCGATAAGAGTGGGTCTCTGACGCAGACTGGGACGTAGGCGGGGACTGGGACGCAGATGGGGACTGAGACATAGATTGGGATTGGGACGCAGATGGGGACTGGGGCGCAGGCGGGGACTGGGACGCAGACGGGGACTGGGACGCAGACGGGGACTGGGACGCAGACGGGGACTGGGACGCAGACGGGGACTGGGACGCAGACGGGGACTGGGACGCAGACGGGGACTGGGACGCAGACGGGGACTGGGACGCAGACGGGGACTGGGATGCAGACGGGGACTGGGATTGGGACGCAGACGGAGACTGGGACATGGATTGGGATGCAGACGGGGACTGGGACATAGATTGAGATTGGGACGCAGACGGGGACTGGGACATAGATTGGGATTGGGACGCAGACGGGGACTGGGGCGCAGACGGGGACTGGGGCGCAGACGGGGACTGGGGCGCAGACGGGGACTGGGGCGCAGACGGGGACTGGGGCGCAGATGGGGACTTGGGCGCAGATGGGGACTGGGACGCAGATGGGGACTGGGACGCAGATGGGGACTGGGGTGCAGGCGGGGACTGGGGCGCAGGCGGGGACTGGGACATAGATTGGGATTGGGACGCAGACGGGGACTGGGACATAGATTGAGATTGGGACGCAGACGGGGACTGGGACATAGATTGGGATTGGGATGCAGACGGGGACTGGGGCGCAGGCGGGGACTGGGGCGCAGGCGGGGACTGGGGCGCAGGCGGGGACTGGGACATAGATTGGGATTGGGACGCATACGGGGGACTGGGGCGCAGGAGGGGAGTGGGGCGCAGGCGGGGACTGGGACATAGATTGGGATTGGGACGCAGGCGGGGACGGGGATTGGGATGCAGACGGGGACTGGGGCGCAGGCGGGGACTGGGGCGCAGGCGGGGACTGGGGCGCAGGCGAGGACTGGGACATAGATTGGGATTGGGACGCAGACGGGGACTGGGACATGGACTGGGGCGCAGACTGGGACTGGGGCGCAGACTGGGACTGGGGCGCAGACTGGGACTGGGACGCAGACGGGGACTGGGACATAGATTGGGACTGGGGCGCAGGCGGGGACTGGGGCGCAGGCGGGGACTGGGGCGCAGGCGGGGACTGGGACATAGATTGGGATTGGGACGCAGACGGGGACGGGGACTCAGACGGGGACTGGAACGTAGTACCCTGACAGGGTACTACAGACTGACTACATAGGCGGGGACTGGGGCGCAGGTGGGGACTGGGGCGCAGGCGGGGACTGGGACATGGATTGGGACGGGGACTGGGGCGCAGACGGGGACTGGGGCGCAGACGGGGACTGGGACGCAGATTGTGACAGCGGGATTTCAATCCATCCAATAGATTGTATTGCCACTGCCAATGTATGGGGGGAACTCTGGAGGCGGACAGCACTGGCGGGTGGTAGATTGCTCAGCGCCCCCCTCTGGTAGAGGACAGAACAACAGCCGGGGAAGGCTCCCCACTTCATCTACAGCTGCTGCGTGGGCCGGAGTTGGGCTTTAATGTGGACAGAACCGACAGCCGCCTCTTCCCGGATCCATAGACAGTGAGGCTGGGCCCCTCCGGGGACACACAATTACATCTGCTGTGTATGGTGGTGTGTACGCCGAGGGATGACTATTGGAGGAGAATGAGAGCGCGGCTTGCCGGGGCAGAACATGGAATGGTCCTTCAAAGAAGAAAAGTCCTGATCATCCGACACCCATCACCACATTCCCCGACATAGGAGACCAAAGAAGGATCTGTGGAGAGAGGAGAGGGAGAAACGTCACTACAGAACACCAACTACACCATCAGCAACAGCCTTTCATACTGCACCCTCCCCGTGAGGGGGACTACAAATCTCCTCCACCCGAGGGGGGACTACAA
>NW_028320199.1:127500-245743 GCF_062004578.1 Staurois parvus
ACCCACGGTCCTGCACCTGGCCTGCATCCTGGTCACCGCCTACTTACCTGCTGATGCACCCACTCCTGCACCTGGCCTGCATCCTGTCACCCATACTTACCTGCTGATGCACCCACGTCCTGCACCTGGCCTGCATCGCATACTATCGCACCCCACGCTCCTGCACCTGGCCTGCATCCTGGTCACCGCCATACTTACCTGCTGATGCACCCACGCTCTGCACCTGGCCTGCATCCTGGTCACCGCCATACTTACCTGCTGATGCACCCACGGTCCTGCACCTGGCCTGCATCCTGGTCACCGCCATACTTACCTGCTGCCGCACCCACGGTCCTGCACCTGGCCTGCATCCTGGTCACCGCCATACTTACCTGCTGATGCACCCACGGGTCCTGCACCTGGCTGCATCCTGGTCACTGCCATACTTACCTGCTGATGCACCCACGGTCCTGCACCTGGCCTGCATCCTGGTCACCGCCATACTTACCTGCTGATGCACCCACGCTCCTGCACCTGGCCTGCATCCTGGTCACCGCCATACTTACCTGCTGCCGCACCCACGCTCCTGCACCTGGCCTGCATCCTGGTCAACGCAATACTTGCCTGCTGCCGCACCCACGGTCCTGCACCTGGCCTGCATCCTGGTCACCGCCATACTTGCCTGCTGCCGCACCCACGCTCCTGTGTCCAGTCCCAGTCTGCATCCTGATCCTATAGGGGGGCTACAGCACATGGACATCTAGCCACCACATGTGGCCAACATTCTATGGTCAGTAATTTCTTGTGTTTTATTCCTTTGACTAATAAACCTAAGTCACACAGCATCACACTATGTGGCGTCCTTTATTGGGCTCTCCTTGAGAGCACCATCTCCCACAGTGCCTATCTGGACTAAGGAGTACCTTGACGCCCATACTGCTTGATGAATCCTGGTAACTGCTCTTCGCGGTGAGACAGAGGATGATATGGAGTGCGATCTGACCAGAGCTTTGATGCCAGAGATATTTTGAAGATTATACCTCTCTACATGCGTATTTTATACGCACTTCTGGTGAGTGCGCACTCTATTCGCTCCTAGGATTTTTCACCTCTCTTACAGCCATTGACTTGGGATGTGGACTTTGTGTGTGCTCTAACATTTCCCACTGATTAGCGCACTGTTTACTATTGTATCACATTTGTACCTATTTTATTGAGCATTTATATTTATATGCATATACACCTTTACAGAGCACTCTTTTTGTACTCTGATTCAAGCGCTGCACCTATCCCTCTCCTTTTATTGTTTATTGTAAGGTTGGTTGGTTACCTTTTTTGGTGTTCTAGCTGCTTATACAGACCTGTTTGTAGCACTCGCGATACCTTTTTTACACATCCTGATTGGCCCCATACCTGCCTGCCGCTGCACCTACATTCCTGCATCCGCACTAGGCCTGCATCCGGATCTCCTGGGTCTTCAGCTACCTGCCGCCAGCTCCAGACCTACCCGGCACTCGTGCCACTCGTGGCTCTGCGCCCTCTGTTCCCAGTATCAGGGGCTCCGAGCGGGAGTGGTAAGAGGACACCTTCTCTCCACGTCAGGCTCCCCAAACAGGTACGTGACAGTACCAGAAGGCCATGTCGGAGCCCGAGAGACGGGCCTCTCCTCTGGAAGAGATCTGCCAAATTGCGGCATTGACTCAAGCCATCAAGGGCCTGCAAGAAGGGTACAACTGTCTGGAGGACCGTTTTCAGGCCCTATCTGCACCTGCACCCTCTGCTAGCACCACAGTGACATCTACTCCAACTGTCGCTCCCGGAGCCATGGTGAACCCTGCAGTGATGATGTTGCCCCCTGAGCCTAGGGTACCTACACCCCGAAGATTTACTGGCGACCGCCACAAATCCAGGACCTTCCGCAACACCTGTGAACTTTATTTTGCGTTGCAACCTCGCACCTTTTCCTTAGAGGCAACCAAGGTGGGATTCGTGATCTCACTTCTCCAGGGCGAACCGCAAGCATGGGCCCACCATTTGCTGGAGAAGGAAGATGCCAAACTGTCTTCCGTAAATCGTTTCCTTGAGGCTATGGCGCAGCTCTATGACGATCCCCAGCGATCTGCGTCTGCAGAAGCCGCACTACACTCTCTTCAGCAGGGTCGCGGGGCAGCTGAGAACTATGTAACAGAATTCCGGCGTTGGAGCGCCGATACCAATTGGAATGACACTGCCCTACGATATCAGCTCCGCTTAGGTCTAGCCGAACCTCTGAAAGATGAGTTAGCTCGAGTCAAAGTACCTAACACATTGGAAGAGCTTAGTAATCTAGCTATCCAAATTCACCGCTGACTTAGGGAACGAAGATTGGAAAGTTCCGCAGGCCAAGTTTCACCCCATATGGATGCTACCCAGGGTACCACCTCCAGCGAGCATGGCACCAACCAGTTCTGCTACACCCAGTTCTGATGAATCTTGTGATAGATATTTTCTGCCTACAATAATTTTTAATATTATTGTGAACTTCTGATAGGGGTCTTAATTCCTGTAACGTATTTACCATCTGTTGCATCACCTCAACCCCCCCCCCCCCCACACACCTTCCTTAGAAGTTTCCTGTAGAAGGTTATGACCCTAAGGCCATCAGGCTGAAAAAGCCCTGGAACCGTCATTTCTAACACCTCCTAGGGAGTAACTGGCTTCCAGGGAGGTATGCTTCCTGGACATTGGCCCATCCTAAATTCCATCTGGGGAGCTACAGTTGGCCAATGTCTGTCACAAATCACAGAACCCACCTTTGAACAGAAATGACAAAATGCTGGAACCTATTGAAGGGTGGGACTACCTGGAAGGGAGGGGGGAGGGGGTATAAAGTTCTGCCTCTATGTCCCTTTGTTCTCTATGTCCCTTTGTTCTCTTCTAGAGCCCAGACCTCAGAACATCAGGATGTCTGTAATGTATCTGCATGGCTCTGTTTCTTTTCTAGATCTTTCTTTCCTATAGTCATCTCTCTATACGCTGTCTGTCTTTGTTGTACTGTGCCATGTATTGTCCCCCCCTATTGTACAGCGCTGAGCAAACCCTTTGGCGCTATATAAACTCTTAGTAATAATAATAATAATATACTGATAATATACTGTAAATATTCAAAAATGGGGGTGCAGCGCTATACAAAATAACAGACACTGATAAAATTAAAAGTCAAACATATAATGTATAGTGACTGTGTGCAAATAAAATAAAGCCACTAGATGGTGGCCTATAAAGTGAAAGAGGTGCAAAATAAACAAAATAAAAAAGAGTCCAATGAAGGGGTGCTCTTAAGATCCAGGATGATCCTCAGACGTCCAATCTATCCGAGTGCCAGGCAGCAAGAGCCACATGACCAGATCTGACCAGACCAATTTGATGACACCAGAGGTCCAGTGATTTGATAAACAAATGCGCATAAAGATTGGTATCTGGTGAGTGCGCAATCCTTACATTATTTATCGCCTGGCTGTTCCAATCATTGGACGTCTGAGGATCATCCTGGATCTTAAGAGCACCCCTTCATTGGACTCTTTTTTTTATTTTGTTTATTTTGCACCTCTTTCACTTTATAGCCACCATCTAGTGGCTTTATTTTATTTGCACATAGTCACTATACATTATATGTTTGACTTTTAATTTTATCAGTGTCTGTTATTTTGTATAGCGCTGCACCCCCATTTTTGAATATTTACGTTTCAGAAGGTTGTATACGGTGCCTTTTTTGGTGTACAGCTGCTGTGTATTTGTTCAAGCGCTCACTAAACTCTGTTTTTCTGATAATATACTGTAACCTCAATTATATATCTTTGTTTGATTCGATTAGGAACTACTTTTCTTCTGTGTAAATAAATTTGATCTTTATTGTTTGCTATTGACATTATAGGTAATAGCCGCATGAGGATTGGCTGAATTCCTGTATAGACCAAAGGTCGTAATCACTTATTACATTTATAATCTTAGAATCTTAGAAGTAAATAAGTGCGGGAGAAAAGCCGCCAAAACAATCTGAGCCCATGCAAATAGGGTGGCTACGAACCTCACTTACCCCGGAGGACAGGGCAACCTATGCCTCTACTGTGGAGAACCGGACCATTACGGTCGGAACTGCCCTGCAAAATGACGTAAGTCTCTGACCACCCTGCCCGCTAAAATACCGACTGTCAACCCGGCTCATCTCACCGTTTCCATCTCATTCCAGCTTTCGGGAAGAACCTTGCCGGTACCCGCTATCATCGATTCTGGGGCCTGCAGTTGCTTTATCGATGCAACCTTCGCTCAGCAACACAGATCCCCTTAAAACTCAGAGACTGACAGTATATCTGGCCGACGGATCTAACAGTAAGTCTGGGGCAGTCACACAGGAAACCATCCCACTCCCTGTGATATCCCCATCTGGTCACAAGGAACTGCTATGCCTGGATATTATTGCATCACCACTGTTTCCAGTCATCTTGGGGATCCCATGGTTGCAGGCCCACAACCCCAGTGTAAACTGGGTATCTGGTGAAGTGGACTTTCAATCGGCCTACTGCCATGAGCACTGCTTGCCCCAAGGTTCTGCTCTATCCGGGCCCCTGTTGTGCATGGAAAATGATACCGAAGTAGGCCAAATGGTTCCGGCAGCATACCATAACTTTCTGAACGTCTTCAGTAAACGTGGTGCAGACAGCCTTCCACCTCACAGACCCTACAACTGCCCGATTGAACTACCTGGAGCTGAGATTCCTTTTGGTCGGATCTTTCCACTGTCAGAGCGTGAGTTGGAGGCATTAAAGGACTACATTGACAATAATCTCAAAAAGGGGTTCATCCGCCCCTCCACCTCACCAGCAGGGGCAGGAATCTTCTTTGTAAAAAACAAAGGATCGCTCCCTCTGTCCATGTGTGGACTACCAGGAATGAAATAATATCACGGTGAAGAATAGATATCCTCTTCCACTAGTCCCAGAACTCTTCCAGAGACTCAGATCCGCAACCATATTCACTAAATTAGATCTAAGAGGAGCCTACAATCTCGTAAGGGATGAGTGGAAAACAGCCTTCTGTACCAGGTTTGGGCACTATGAATATTTAGTTATGCCCTTCGGACTGTGCAATGCTCCTGCAACCTTCCAGCATCTAGTGAATGACATCTTCATGACTTCTTAGACATATTCGTGATTGTGTATCTCGATGACATCCTGATCTTTTCTGCATCCATCGAGCTTCACCGGGGTTATGTGCAGAAGGTCCTTGGTCGCCTCCAACTACACGGACTTTACGTTAAACCAGAGAAGTGTGAATCTGAACGTCAGAGCATTCAATTCTTAGGATTGATTATATCCACTGAAGGCTTCTAGATGGATCTCCAGAAAGTCTCCGCCATCCTGGAATGGCCTGCACCATCTGATAAAAAGGGAGTACAGCGCTTCATAGGCTTCGCCAACTTTTACAGGAGGTTCATCAAAGGATTCTCAGCCATCATCACTACTATCAATCAACTGACTAAACAGGGAGTCTGATTCTGTTGGACATCGGAAGCCCAAAACGCTTTTGATGCATTAAAGGGACTTTTTACCTCAGCGCCCATATTAAGCCATCCGGATCCAGCACTACCCTTTGTGGTAGAAGTGGATGCCTCGGAGAGTGCTGTTGGGGCCGTCCTATCGCAGCGGCAAGGTCTGAAACTTCTGCTTCATCCTGTTGCTTTCTTTTCCAGAAAATGATCCTCGGCGGAGAGAAACTATGATGTAGGGGATGAGAATTACTGGCCATCAAATCAGCCTTGGAGGAATGGAGGTACCTTTTAGAGGGAGCTGCACATCCCATTCTGATCTACACCGATCACAAAAATCTGGAGTACCTGAAGACGGCAAAACGTCTAAAACCCCGACAAGCCAGGTGGGCACTCTTCTTTTCCAGATTCAGCTTCCCCACTACCTATATACCAGGTGTGACATAAATATAAAGATTTGGGTAGCTGAGATGTGATCTGTAGAAATATGACAATGTAGATTTAGCATTCCATGTTCTAATAATATAAGATGTGTTCAGAGTTCAGTCAGAGACAGATGGTCACCAATTAGCATCTGAAAGGGACAGAGCTTCCTCTGGAAGTGACACCTGGGTGCCAATAAGATTTGTCACCTTCTGGGAAATCTGAAAAGAAAAGGGCTCTAGACGGTTTGGCTTCATGACACAGCGGGAGACCAGAGGTGGTTCCAATGTGTCTGGGAGCTTTGACGTATATACACAGATCAAAGGAATATATTTCATCTCTCATAAAAGCTAAAATATTAGTTGCAGAGAGATGAAAATACTTCCTTCTGATTGGACACTCTGTAGGCTACATTTGCATGTAAAACTGTATTTGTAGCCTCTGTAGAATCCCAGCGAAATGCAGAAAATGGTTATATTGCTCCGGATTGCGACAGCTGAACAGAGATTGGTACTGTCGCGATCGGACTGATGCGCTAGTGTTGGAAATTTAATCCCTGACTTGGTGATTCAAACCGTTCCTGGTCCAATCGACTTTGGCCATTTCAGCACCCAGAATGTCCTGATGTCCTGTGGGCTGGTACAAGAACACCCCCCCCAGTCAATTGGCCGAGGACTAATGTCCTACCTACGTCCATATTCGCATTGAGGACCTGGGATATGGCCGAGGAGATTCGTATGGAGCCGGTTCTATTGACTGACGGATTGCGAACTCTGACTTGCTCGCAGGATAAATCTTGGTAAAAGTTTTATTTCTGTTTTTATTTCATAGTCAATAGCCAATGTGTGTCTTCTTGTATTTTCTGTAACTTTTTATACTTTGTACATATTTTATGCTCCGCCCACTTTCAGGATATTAAATCATAAAATTAATAAGTGACTTCTGGGTATTTAAGCTCGGGCTCATATCTCCGGAGAGATTAGATTGTATGTATTGTATTTTAGTGTCTATATATGCTCGGTCAAGTTCATTGCCAATCTGTATGCAATTGAACTGCGTGTTGGCAGATTGCATGCAAATTGTAAAGTAGATCTGCCAGACGGAGATCTGTGTGTGTGTGGTGGCCCAGCAGGCCAGTAAAACTGTTGGGTGGTGGCAGGCTACCATTTGTTGTGTGTCTGGTGTGGGGGAGTGTGGACAGTGGAAGAGTGATTAACACCGGGGTTCTAGCTTGTAGGATAGCTGGAGGGATCCTAGAAGGGTGTGCGATTGCTAGGCTGCTCCTCAACCCTTAGTGTGCACCAGATTGTATGTAAGATTTTGTATCTGCCAGTGTGTGGTCAGCCAGCTGGATTGGAGTGGAGTCTCCCTCTAGTGGTGGCCAAGAGGTAGTGCAGGCTGTGAAAGTGTATCACGGCTGATCTTTTATATACGTGTGTATATATATATTCAGATTAAGTCCCCCTTATTCCCTCTTACCCCCAGTCACAGCCGCACGTGCGCACCTCGGTTAGTTAGTCACTATGGGAGTGGCGTGTGGGGTGGATCCGTGACACCCCGCGTGTCTTCTGTCCTCTTCAGTTGGTGCAGAGGGGTCACTACAGGATGAAGTCAGTGTGTGATGTCATGAACTGGGTGTGGATCTCATACATGGAATGTGGTTGTTCTCTGTGTCCTGTCCAGGGAAGAAGCAGGGCGTATGGTACATGGTTGACCTGATAACGGGGAGAAGCAGCAGACTCTAACCTCGTCCTTCGCAGAAAGTGTCTGTCCATCCACCACTCTGCTGTACTTGGGCAGGACAGGTGAGTCCATCCATCTCTGGATGTGATGTCATCATTCGTGGATGATGTCCCTCTATCTCTGGGTGTGATGTCATCATTCGTGGATGATGTCCCTCTATCTCTGGGTGTGATGTCATCATTCATGGATGATGTCCCTCTATCTCTGGGTGTGATGTCATCATTCATGGATGATGTCCCTCTATCTCTGGGTGTGATGTCATCATTCATGGATGATGTCCCTCTATCTCTGGGTGTGATGTCATCATTCATGGATGATGTCCCTCTATCTCTGGGTGTGATGTCATCATTTGTGGATGATGTCCCTCTATCTCTGGGTGTGATGTCATCATTTGTGGATGATATCTCTCTGTCGCTGGGTGTGATGTCATCATTTGTGGATGATGTCCCTCTATCTCTGGGTGTGATGTCATAATTTATGGATGATGTCATGGCTCTGGATAAGGCAGACCTCCACTGATATGATGCTGCACTCCATATTCTGTTCAGTGAGTTGGATGAATGTCTGATGTCCCCATTTGGCCAGCACACTCCTCTCCTGTACGTACCGATCACTGTCATACCTCCACACTCCTCTCCTGTATATACCGATCACTGTCACACCCCCCACACTCCTCCTGTACGTACCGATCACTGTCACACTCCTCTCCTGTACGTACCGATCACTGTCACACCTCCACACTCCTCTCCTGTACGTACCGATCACTGTCACACCTCCACACTCCTCTCCTGTATATACCGATCACTGTCACACCTCCCACACTCCTCTCCTGTACATACCGATCACTGTCACACCCCCCACACTCCTCTCCTGTACATACCGATCACTGTCATACCCTCCACACTCCTCTCCTGTACATACTGATCACTGTCATACCCTCCACACTCCTCTCCTGTACATACCGATCACTGTCATACCTCCACACTCCTCTCCTGTACATACCGATCACTGTCACACTCCTCCTGTACGTACCGATCACTGTCACACTCCTCTCCTGTACGTACCGATCACTGTCACACCTCCACACTCCTCTCCTGTACATACCAATCACTGTCCTACCCCCCCCACTCCTCTCCTGTACATACCGATCACTGTCATACCCCCCACACTCCTCTCCTGTACATACCGATCACTGTCATACCCCCCACACTCCTCCTGTACGTACCGATCACTGTCATACCCTCCACACTCCTCTCCTGTACGTACCGATCACTGTCATACCTCCACACTCCTCTCCTGTACATACCGATCACTGTCACACCTCCACACTCCTCTCCTGTACATACCGATCACTGTCACACCTCCACACTCCTCTCCTGTACATACCGATCACTGTCATACCTCCACACTCCTCCCCTGTACATACCGATCACTGTCACACCCCCCACACTCCTCTCCTGTACATACCGATCACTGTCACACCTCCACACTCCTCTCCTGTACATACCGATCACTGTCACACCCCCACACTCCTCTCCTGTACATACCGATCACTGTCATACCTCCACACTCCTCTCCTGTACATACCGATCACTGTCATACCTCCACACTCCTCTCCTGTACATACCGATCACTGTCCTACCCCCCACACTCCTCTCCTGTACATACCGATCACTGTCACACTCCTCTCCTGTACATACCCATCACTGTCATACCTCCGTACTCCTCTCCTGTACACACCGATCACTGTCATACCTCCACACTCCTCTCCTGTACATACCGATCACTGTCACACCCCCCACACTCCTCTCCTGTACATACCGATCACTGTCATACACTCCACACTCCTCTCCTGTACATACTGATCACTGTCATACCCTCCACACTCCTCTCCTGTACATACCGATCACTGTCATACCTCCACACTCCTCCCCTGTACATACCGATCACTGTCACACCCCCCACACTCCTCTCCTGTACATACCGATCACTGTCACACCTCCACACTCCTCTCCTGTACATACCGATCACTGTCATACCTCCACACTCCTCTCCTGTACATACCGATCACTGTCCTACCCCCCACACTCCTCTCCTGTACATACCGATCACTGTCACACTCCTCTCCTGTACATACCCATCACTGTCATACCTCCGTACTCCTCTCCTGTACACACCGATCACTGTCACACCTCCACACTCCTCTCCTGTACATACCGATCACTGTCACACCTCCACACTCCTCTCCTGTACATACCGATCACTGTCATACCTCCACACTCCTCTCCTGTACATACCGATCACTGTCATACCTCCACACTCCTCTCCTGTACATACCGATCACTGTCCTACCCCCCACACTCCTCTCCTGTACATACCGATCACTGTCACACTCCTCTCCTGTACATACCCATCACTGTCATACCTCCGTACTCCTCTCCTGTACACACCGATCACTGTCATACCTCCACACTCCTCTCCTGTACATACCGATCACTGTCACACCCCCCACACTCCTCTCCTGTACATACCGATCACTGTCATACACTCCACACTCCTCTCCTGTACATACTGATCACTGTCATACCCTCCACACTCCTCTCCTGTACATACCGATCACTGTCATACCTCCACACTCCTCCCCTGTACATACCGATCACTGTCACACCCCCAACACTCCTCTCCTGTACATACCGATCACTGTCACACCTCCACACTCCTCTCCTGTACATACCGATCACTGTCATACCTCCACACTCCTCTCCTGTACATACCGATCACTGTCCTACCCCCCAAACTCCTCTCCTGTACATACCGATCACTGTCACACTCCTCTCCTGTACATACCCATCACTGTCATACCTCCGTACTCCTCTCCTGTACACACCGATCACTGTCATACCTCCACACTTCTCTCCTGTACATACCGATCACTGTCACACCCCCACACTCCTCTCCTGTACATACCGATCACTGTCACACTCCTCTCCTGTACATACCCATCACTGTCATACCTCCGTACTCCTCTCCTGTACACACCGATCACTGTCATACCCCCCACACTCCTCTCCTGTACATACCGATCACTGTCACACCCCCCACACTCCTCTCCTGTACATACCGATCACTGTCATACCCTCCACACTCCTCTCCTGTACATACCTATCACTGTCACACCTCCACACTCCTCTCCTGTACATACCGATCACTGTCACACCCCCCACACTCCTCTCCTGTACATACCGATCACTGTCATACCCTCCACACTCCTCTCCTGTACATACCGATCACTGTCATACCTCCGTACTCCTCTCCTGTACACACCGATCACTGTCATACCTCCACACTCCTCTCCTGTACATACTGATCACTATTTGTCATTTTCTTTACCTCTTCGGCCCGATTCTTGCACCTTTTCTCCAGTTTTCTCTGTTAATGGTCCTCATTAGAGATGAGCGAATCGAAGTAGCCGAAGTGGAATTCGAGTCGAATATCGGAAAAATTTCGATTCGTGCCGAATCCGAAAAATAGCCTAATTCGGACGCGCGAATCGAAATTTTTCAGAAAATGGCGGCTGACATGTGCGGCGATGGAGCGGGGATGTCTGGGAAGGCGCGCAGACAAGGCGCGCTGACCCATAATGCATTCCTCAACGACATGTGATCGCATCAGCCAATCAGCAGCCAGCCAGCCAGCACTGTGTAATGGTCGAGCTATAAATAGCGGCCATTTTGGAATTCTTCATTTGCCTGCAGTCATTGAACAGCGGCAGACCGCTCTGTACTAGGGACAGGGACAGAGTTAGGGCCACAGAAACGATACTTGGGGACAGAAAAAAGTTACTTAGGGACAGAGAACCATTACTCAGGGACACAGACTTGTTAATGAGGGCCACAGAATCGTTACTTAGGGACAAAGAAACGCTAGTTAGGGCCACAGAATTCATACTCAGGGACAGACAGAATTGTTACTCAGTGCCAGAGAATTGTTACTTAGGGCCACAGAAACGTTATTAGGGCCACAGAATAGTTACTCAGGGACAGACAGAATTGTTACTGAGTGCCAGAGAATTGTTACTCAGGGACAGACAGAATTGTTACTGAGTGCCAGAGAATTGTTACTCAGGGACAGACAGAATTGTTACTGAGTGCCAGAGAATTGTTACTTAGGGCCACAGAAACGTTATTAGGGCCACAGAATTGTTACTCAGGGACAGACAGAATTGTTACTGAGTGCCAGAGAATTGTTACTCAGGGACAGACAGAATTGTTACTGAGTGCCAGAGAATTGTTACTTAGGGCCACAGAAACTTTACTTAGGGCCACAGAATTGTTACTCGCACAGACACAGAATTGTTACTCGCACAGACACAGAATTGTTACTGAGGGCCACAGAACTGTTACTTAGGGCCACAGAATTGTTACTCGCACAGACACAGAATTGTTACTCAGGGCCACAGAACTGTTACTGAGGGCCACAGAACTGTTACTTAGGGCCACAGAATTGTTACTCGCACAGACACAGAATTGTTACTCAGGGCCACAGAACTGTTACTGAGGGCCACAGAATTGTTACTCGCACAGACACAGAATTGTTACTCGCACAGACACAGAACTGTTACTGAGGGCCACAGAACTGTTACTTAGGGCCACAGAATTGTTACTCGCACAGACACAGAATTGTTACTCGCACAGACACAGAACTGTTACTGAGGGCCACAGAACTGTTACTTAGGGCCACAGAATTGTTACTCGCACAGACACAGAATTGTTACTGAGGGCCACAGAACTGTTACTTAGGGCCACAGAATTGTTACTCGCACAGACACAGAATTGTTACTCAGGGCCACAGAACTGTTACTGAGGGCCACAGAACTGTTACTTAGGGCCACAGAATTGTTACTCGCACAGACACAGAATTGTTACTTGCACAGACACAGAACTGTTACTGAGGGCCACAGAACTGTTACTTAGGGCCACAGAATTGTTACTCGCACAGACACAGAATTGTTACTCAGGGCCACAGAACTGTTACTGAGGGCCACAGAATTGTTACTCGCACAGACACAGAATTGTTACTCACACAGACACAGAACTGTTACTGAGGGCCACAGAACTGTTACTTAGGGCCACAAAATTGTTACTCGCACAGACACAGAATTGTTACTCGCACAGACACAGAACTGTTACTGAGGGCCACAGAACTGTTACTTAGGGCCACAGAATTGTTACTCGCACAGACACAGAATTGTTACTGAGGGCCACAGAACTGTTACTTAGGGCCACAGAATTGTTACTCGCACAGACACAGAATTGTTACTCAGGGCCACAGAACTGTTACTGAGGGCCACAGAACTGTTACTTAGGGCCACATAATTGTTACTCGCACAGACACAGAATTGTTACTTGCACAGACACAGAACTGTTACTGAGGGCCACAGAACTGTTACTTAGGGCCACAGAATTGTTACTCGCACAGACACATAATTGTTACTCAGGGCCACAGAACTGTTACTGAGGGCCACAGAATTGTTACTCGAACAGACACAGAATTGTTACTCGCACAGACACAGAACTGTTACTTAGGGTCACAGAATTGTTACTCGCACAGACACAGAATTGTTACTCGCACAGACACAGAACTGTTACTGAGGGCCACAGAACTGTTACTTAGGGCCACAGAATTGTTACTCGCACAGACACAGAATTGTTACTGAGGGCCACAGAACTGTTACTTAGGGCCACAGAATTGTTACTCGCACAGACACAGAATTGTTACTCAGGGCCACAGAACTGTTACTGAGGGCCACAGAATTGTTACTCGCACAGACACAGAATTGTTACTTGCACAGACACAGAACTGTTACTGAGGGCCACAGAACTGTTACTTAGGGCCACAGAATTGTTACTCGCACAGACACAGAATTGTTACTCAGGGCCACAGAACTGTTACTGAGGGCCACAGAATTGTTACTCACACAGACACAGAATTGTTACTCGCACAGACACAGAACTGTTACTGAGGGCCACAGAACTGTTACTTAGGGCCACAGAATTGTTACTCGCACAGACACAGAATTGTTACTGAGGGCCAAAGAACCGTTACTTGGGGCCACAGAAACGTTAATCAGGGACACAGAATTGTTACTGAGGGCCACAGAACCGTTACTTAGGGCCACATAAACGTTAATCAGGGACACAGAATTGTTACTGAGGGCCACAGAACCGTTACTTGGGGCCACAGAAACGTTAATCAGGGACACAGAATTGTTACTGAGGGCCACAGAACTGTTACTTAGGGCCACAGAATTGTTACTCGCACAGACACAGAATTGTTACTCAGGGCCACAGAACTGTTACTGAGGGCCACAGAACTGTTACTTAGGGCCACAGAATTGTTACTCGCACAGACACAGAATTGTTACTGAGAGCCACAGAACTGTTACTTAGGGCCACAGAATTGTTACTCGCACAGACACAGAATTGTTACTCAGGGCCACAGAACTGTTACTGAGGGCCACAGAACTGTTACTTAGGGCCACAGAATTGTTACTCGCACAGACACAGAATTGTTACTCGCACAGACACAGAACTGTTACTGAGGGCCACAGAACTGTTACTTAGGGCCACAGAATTGTTACTCGCACAGACACAGAATTGTTACTCAGGGACACAGAATTGTTACTCAGGGACACATAATCGTTGAATTAAAGAGTATGTCAGACAACATGCAGAGGAGTGGCAGAGGAGGCAATGTTTTAGGAGCGAGCAGACGTGGCAGCAGAGGAAGGGGTCGAGGCAGCACTATTCGCAGCCAGAGGCCAGTGCTCCCGGTGTCATCCAGCGGTCGTGTCTCCACCGACAACCCTGCCGTCATTGATTGGTTGGCTCGGTCGTCTTCCTCTTCCCAGGTCACCTCTGACACCTACAGCCAACGGTCGGTGGGTACGTCAGACACAACCGTTAGTTGGCATGGCCCGGGAGCAAGCCCATTGAAATCACATGTCCTCTACCTGCCCCTGTCCTTTGCTGTTCCCTCACCAAGCGAAGTATCGCATGCTGTGGGCTCAGCCCCACTGTACAGTGAGGAAGAGCTAACAGAGGGCGGTCAGGAACGGGGGGAGACATCGGCCTTTTCAGCAGCCAGGCGAAGAAGTACTGGTGAGGAGAGTGGCTCTGTAGCCGGTCTAGAGACAGGTCTGTCTCCTGACCCAGACGCAGCCGAGGGGGCTAGTAGTGAGGCGGAGACCGTACTTGATGATGAGGAGGTTGATCGCACTTGGCTGCCTCGTCGTCATCAGGCAATTTCTTCCGCATCATCAGGAGAAGAGGGTGCCAGCTTGGCAGCGAGCGAAACAGTCGGTGGGTTGCCCAGGAGGCAGCAGGGTCGCATCAGTGTCAGTGGAGCCAAACGTCCACGGAGTAGAGCACCAGCTCCACTGCAGCCTACCACCACGGCCAGTAGTGGTGCCGGTGCGCACGGAGGAAGTAGCAGTCAGCCAGTGAGGAGTAGCGGGGGCAAAGTTTCCTACTCGGTGGTGTTGCAATTTTTCGTCAAGCCGCCCGAGGAAGTAAACGTAGCCGTATGTCGACTATGTGGCCAGAAATGCAAGCGTGGCCAGGGGGCCCATGTTGGGACTACAGCGTTGCGTCAGCATATGCAGCGTCACCATTCGGTGGCCTGGGAAAACCGTGATAAAGATACGGCGGTTCTGCCTGCCCCAGCCCCCGCTCCATCACCCGCTCCGTTACTTGCTCCATCACCCGACGTCGTCAATCACCCTCTATCAGCCAGTCAAGGCTCCAACACCTCTGCTGAGGGGAGTTGTCGCTCGTTGGCATCTTCCGCTCGTTCAGATGCTCCTTCTCCTGCTACTCCTCTTCTCGGATTCCGTCAACAGTCTTTCTTGGAATCCGTTTCCAAGAGACAACAGTTTGCGAGCACGCACCCGACGGTGCAAAAGCTGAACGTCCTCCTGTCCAAGTTGCTGGTGCTGCAGTCCCTCCCTTTCCAACTGGTGGACTCAGCACCTTTCCGAGAAATGATGGCTTGTGCCGCGCCGCGGTGGAGAGTGCCAAGCCGGCATTTCTTTGCCCAAAAGGCAGTGCCAGCCCTGCATTCACATGTAGAAGAGATGGTGGGCCAGTCTTTGAGCATGTCGGTCTCTGCCAAAGTGCACGGCAGCGCCGACGTGTGGAGCTGTAACTACGGTCAGGGACAGTACATGTCATTTACGGCCCACTGGGTGAACGTGGTGCCGGCACAGCCGCACCAGCAACTTGGACAGGTCACGACGCTTTTGCCTCCACGTTTGCACGTCCTTGGTCCAGCAAACATGTCCGCCTCTACCACCTCTTTTTCCGCCGTGTCCTCAGCCGCCACCCCCGTGCCAAGTCCCATTACCCGACCGGCATATCACATGTGCAGGGCGCAACGGTGTCACGCTGTGCTGCACCTGGTATGCCTTGGCGAACGTAGTCACACAGGGGAGGAACTTCTGAGTGTAATGAACAGAGAAATCGACAGATGGCTGTCTCCGCGCAAACTGAAAATCGGAACCATGTTGACCGACAACGGAAAGAACATGGTGTCTGCTCTGCGTCAAGGAAGGTTGTGCCATGCGCCATGCATGGCTCACGTGTTCAATCTGGTTGTCAAGCGGTTCCTAAAATCCACCATCCCACTGCAAGACATCCTTAAAATGTCACGTAAACTGTGCATGCATTTCAGCCATTCCTACACCGCAAAGAACACCCTCATTGAGCTGCAGCGGCAGAACGGAATTCCACAGCATCGCCTGATCTGCGACGTTGCAACAAGGTGGAATTCAACCCTACACATGTTAGACCGCCTTTACGAGCAGCGAAAGGCCATCACCGATTTCCTGATGTTACAAGCGGATAAAGGTACTCCCCTGTGTAACTTAGATGTCAGCCATTGGCAGCTCATGCGTGACACCTGCCGCTTGCTCAGGCCCTTTGAGGAGGCCACGCTATTCGTGAGTCGGCAGGACTATGGGATGAACGACGTCATTCCTCTGTTGCACGTCCTGGAACAAATGCTGTTAACAATGGCTGGTCAGGGTGCGGTAGACGTGGCGCACAGATCTCAACGCCACATGACCCCTGTGGGGGCAGGACAGGAAGAAGAGGACGAGGTAGAGGAGGACATTTGTGCTCAGGAATTATTGAGTGAAATGGGTGGTTTTTCCACTCAGCGGACAGGAGTGGAGGAGCAGGAGCATCTGGTAGAGGAGGAGGAGGAGGAGACAGAGGACCCAGACGCACCGTGGCAGTATGCTGTGGAGATGGAGGCAGGGAGTCCCTCGCATTCCTTGGCACAAATGGCCCATAGCATGCTCGGTTGCTTGCGTAGCGACAGCCGAATAATAACCATCAGACAGAGGGATGACTTTTGGCTGTCCACCTTGTTGGACCCTCGCTACCGGTCCAAAATGGTGGCCTTTTTCACACCTGCTGAGAGGGAGGCCAAAATTACGTACTATAAAAACCACCTATGTAGTCAGTTGGTCTCTGCCTTTGTGCGCCAACGTCCATCCTCAGACACTGTGGGCCCTGTGCGCTCGCGTTCCGCTGGCATGGCAGCAGGGGAGGGGTGGGGTGGTAGGAGCAGTGGCAGCTCCACCAGCAGCGGCTGCCTCAGTCTGCAGTCGATGATGAGTAGCTTTCTTCACCAGCGCAGTGAGGAAACTACTAACCAGCCGCAGCAGCAGCATCAGGTGGACCTGGAGCAGGAGCTCAAACAACAGGCTTGGGCCTACTTGGACAGCACCCTGCCAACCGAGGTAGACAATCCCCTTGACTACTGGGCAACGAAACTTGACCTTTGGCCCCAACTAGCTGAATTTGCCCTTGAAAGGCTGTCATGCCCGGCCAGTAGCGTGGCATCGGAGCGCGTGTTTAGTGCGGCAGGAGGTATTGTAACTCCGCGGAGGACACGACTGTCCACCCAAAGTGTGGAGAGACTCACGTTTGTGAAAATGAATCAGGCGTGGATTAGTCTGGATTTCAAACCACCAGTTCCTGACACAACTGACTAAATCCGCCATGAATCATGCCTCAAACATGTGCCACTTTCAGGTCTCCTCACACTGCTGGTGTGTTGAATTTTTTGACATAGGGTGCTGGCAGATTACGGGCCTCCTATAGCTGCTGCCAGGCCCCTAATCTGCCATAGGCCCCTATATACCGCCTCCTCATGCTGCTGCCAGGTCCAGAGTCTCTCATGGGTCCCTGTATGGCCTCCCATTGCTGCTGTCTCCATCGCCACACTCTGCCATGTGCCACTTTCAGGTCTCCTCACACTGCTGGTGTGTTGAATTTTTTGACATAGGGTGCTGGCAGATTACGGGCCTCCTATAGCTGCTGCCAGGCCCCTAATCTGCCATAGGCCCCTATATACCACCTCCTCCTGCTGCTGCCAGGTCCAGAGTCTCTCATGGGTCCCTGTACGGCCTCCCATTGCTGCTGTCTCCATCGCCACACTCTGCCATGTGCCACTTTCAGGTCTCCTCACACACTGCTGTTGTGTTGAATTTTTTGACATAGGGTGCTGGCAGATTACGGGCCTCCCATAGCTGCTGCCAGGCCCCTAATCTGCCATGGGCCCCTATATACCGCCTCCTCATGCTGCTGCCAGGTCCAGAGTCTCTCATGGGTCCCTGTACGGCCTCCCATTGCTGCTGTCTCCATCGCCACACTCTGCCATGTGCCACTTTCAGGTCTCCTCACACTGCTGGTGTGTTGAATTTTTTGACATAGGGTGCTGGCAGATTACGGGCCTCCCATAGCTGCTGCCAGGCCCCTAATCTGCCATGGGCCCCTATATACCGCCTCCTCATGCTGCTGCCAGGTCCAGAGTCTCTCATGGGTCCCTGTATGGCCTCCCATTGCTGCTGTCTCCATCGCCACACTCTGCCATGTGCCACTTTCAGGTCTCCTCACACTGCTGTTGTGTTGAATTTTTTGACATAGGGTGCTGGCAGATTACGGGCCTCCTATAGCTGCTGCCAGGCCCCTAATCTGCCATAGGCCCCTATATACCACCTCCTCCTGCTGCTGCCAGGTCCAGAGTCTCTCATGGGTCCCTGTACGGCCTCCCATTGCTGCTGTCTCCATCGCCACACTCTGCCATGTGCCACTTTCAGGTCTCCTCACACACTGCTGTTGTGTTGAATTTTTTGACATAGGGTGCTGGCAGATTACGGGCCTCCTATAGCTGCTGCCAGGCCCCTAATCTGCCATAGGCCCCTATATACCGCCTCCTCATGCTGCTGCCAGGTCCAGAGTCTCTCATGGGTCCCTGTACGGCCTCCCATTGCTGCTGTCTCCATCGCCACACTCTGCCATGTGCCACTTTCAGGTCTCCTCACACACTGCTGTTGTGTTGAATTTTTTGACATAGGGTGCTGGCAGATAACGGGCCTCCTATAGCTGCTGCCAGGCCCCTAATCTGCCATAGGCCCCTATATACCGCCTCCTCATGCTGCTGCCAGGTCCAGAGTCTCTCATGGGTCCCTGTACGGCCTCCCATTGCTGCTGTCTCCATCGCCACACTCTGCCATGTGCCACTTTCAGGTCTCCTCACACTGCTGGTGTGTTGAATTTTTTGACATAGGGTGCTGGCAGATTACGGGCCTCCCATAGCTGCTGCCAGGCCCCTAATCTGCCATGGGCCCCTATATACCGCCTCCTCATGCTGCTGCCAGGTCCAGAGTCTCTCATGGGTCCCTGTACGGCCTCCCATTGCTGCTGTCTCCATCGCCACACTCTGCCATGTGCCACTTTCAGGTCTCCTCACACTGCTGGTGTGTTGAATTTTTTGACATAGGGTGCTGGCAGATTACGGGCCTCCCATTGCTGCTGCCAGGCACGTAATCTGCCATGGGCCCCCGTACCGACTCCTCATGCTGTGACGTTGCAACAAGGTGTAATTCAACCCTACATATGTTAGACCGCCTTTACGAACAGCTAAAGGCCATCACAGATTTCCTGATGTTAAAAGCGGATAAAGGTACTCCCTGTGTAACTTAGATGTCAGCCATTGTCAGCTCATGCGTGACACCTGCGCTTGCTCAGGCCCTTTGAGGAGGCCACGCTATTCGTGAGTCGGCAGGACTATGGGATGAATGAGGTCAAATCGGCCATGGGCCCCCGTACCGCCTGTTCACGCTGATGCTGGTCCCACAGTGTGACCTGGGTCCCTGTACGGCCTCCCATTGCTTCCACTCTGCCATGTGCCACTTTGAAATCTCCTCACACTCCTGCGGTTGTCCATTTTGTCATAGGTTGCTGGCAGATTACAGGCCTTCCATTGGTGCCGCCAGGCCCCATATCGGCCATGGGCCCCCGTACCGCCTGGTCACGCTGCTGCTGAGCCCACAGTGTGACCTGGGTCCCTGTACGGCCTCCCATTGCTTCCACTCTGCCATGTGCCACTTTGAGGTCTCCTTACACTCCTGCGGTTTTCCATTTTGTCATAGGTTGCTGGCAGATTAGCGGCCTTCCATAGGTGCCGCCAGGCCCCATATCGGCCATGGGCCCCCGTACCTCCTGGTCACGCTGCTGCTGGTCCCACAGTGTGACCTGGGTCCCTGTACGGCCTCCCATTGCTTCCACTCTGCCATGTGCCACTTTGAGGTCTCCTTACACTCCTGCGGTTTTCCATTTTGTCATAGGTTGCTGGCAGATTAGCGGCCTTCCATAGGTGCCGCCAGGCCCCATATCGGCCATGGGCCCCCGTACCTCCTGGTCACGCTGCTGCTGGTCCCACAGTGTGACCTGGGTCCCTGTACGGCCTCCCATTGCTTCCACTCTGCCATGTGCCACTTTGAAATCTCCTCACACTCCTGCGGTTGTCCATTTTGTCATAGGTTGCTGGCAGATTACAGGCCTTCCATTGGTGCCGCCAGGCCCCATATCGGCCATGGGCCCCCGTACCGCCTGGTCACGCTGCTGCTGAGCCCACAGTGTGACCTGGGTCCCTGTACGGCCTCCCATTGCTTCCACTCTGCCATGTGCCACTTTGAGGTCTCCTTACACTCCTGCGGTTTTCCATTTTGTCATAGGTTGCTGGCAGATTAGCGGCCTTCCATAGGTGCCGCCAGGCCCCATATCGGCCATGGGCCCCCGTACCTCCTGGTCACGCTGCTGCTGGTCCCACAGTGTGACCTGGGTCCCTGTACGGCCTCCCATTGCTTCCACTCTGCCATGTACCACTTTGAAATCTCCTCACACTCCTGCGGTTTTCCATTTTGTCATAGGTTGCTGGCAGATTACAGGCCTTCCATTGGTGCCGCCAGGCCCCATATCGGCCATGGGCCCCCGTACCGCCTGGTCACGCTGCTGCTGGGCCCACAGTGTGACCTGGGTCCCTGTACGGCCTCCCATTGCTGCTGCCAGGAGGCAGCAGGGTCGCAGCTGTGTCAGTGGAGGCAAACGGCCACGGAGTAGAGCAGCAGCTCCACTGCAGCCTACCACCACAGCCAGTAGTGGTGCCGGTGTGCACGGAGGAAGTAGCAGTCAGCCAGTGAGGAGTAGCGGGTGCAAAGTTTCCTACTCGGCGGTGTGGCAAGTTTTCGTCAAGCCGCCCGAGGAAGTAAACGTAGCCTAATGTCGACTATGTGGCCAGAAAGTCAAGCGTGGCCAGGGGGCCCATGTTGGGACTACAGCGTTGCGTCAGCATATGCAGCGTCGCCATTCGGTGGCCTGTGAAAAACGTGATAAAGATACGGCGGTTCTGCCTGCCCCAGGCCAGGGTTCCATTTTGTCATAGGGTGCTGGCAGATTAGCGGCCTTCCATAGGTTACGCCAGGCCCCATATCGGCCATGGGCCCCCGTACCTCCTGGTCACGCTGCTGCTGGTCCCACAGTGTGACCTGGGTCCCTGTACGGCCTCCCATTGCTTCCACTCTGCCATGTGCCACTTTGAGGTCTCCTTACACTCCTGCAGTTTTCCATTTTGTCATAGGTTGCTGGCAGATTAGCGGCCTTCCATAGGTGCCGCCAGGCCCCATATCGGCCAGGGGCCCCCGTACCGCCTGGTCACGCTGCTGCTGGGCCCACAGTGTGACCTGGGTCCCTGTACGGCCTCCCATTGCTTGCACTCTGCCATGTGCCACTTTGAAATCTCCTCACACTCCTGCGGTTTTCCATTTTGTCATAGGTTGCTGGCAGATTACAGGCCTTCCATAGGTGCCACCAGGCCCCAAATCGGCCATGGGCCCCCGTACCGCCTGGTCACGCTGCTGCTGGTCCCACAGTGTGACCTGGGTCCCTGTACCGCCTCCCATTGCTCCCACTCTGCCATGTGCCACTTTCAGGTCTCCTCACACTCCTGCTGGGTTCCATTTTGTCATAGGTTGCTGTATGGCCTCCCATTGCTGCTGCCTCCACCGCCACACTGTGGCTCCAAACACTGGTTTTGGCCCCGTGACTGGCCAAATGAGTGAAGTGTGCGGTGATTCTAAGATCGACGGCACTCATCTGCATGTCATACTGACTGACAGTATTATTTCTCTTCCCCAGCAGACTCCAAGGGCATTTAAATTAAAGGTACAGTGTTCTGCACTAATATTAAGTCTCTCTGAAGCCTAGAAACACCCTTTTTTAAGTTAAATTCACAGCGAATTTATTCGACTCGAATCGAATATTGTCCACGAATTCGCCGAATCAGTCGAATCGAATTTTTCATTTCTTCGCTCATCTCTAGTCCTCATCTCACCCAGGAGGTGAGGGCTCTGTATTGGGGTTTGGACCTCAGTGGCCCTCCACACCTGGCATAGTTCTAGACCCCAGCAGAGCCAATCAAACATCCGCTGTTAGTGCCAGCAGCTGATTGGCTCTTTTTTCTCGCTATCTGTTGTATGGAGTGTTTCTATAGCCAATGTTTTTAGTTTTGTATGGTGTGTGGACGGGTTAGATTTCCTCTCAGATTATAATTCCTGTGGGGCCCCCCAGGGAGAGTCACCCTTTGTATGTGTCTTGGTGACAAAATCTCTGGGGCACAAAGTGAGGGGGAAATCCAAAACTTGGAGTTGTCACCAGAACAGGAAGAGAGGGGAAATCTTCCAATGGGGACACCTGTTATATTTCTTCTCTCTTTGGAGTGATTTCCTGTTGTGTTTATAGTGAAAGTGAAAAAAATCTCCCCTGTGGGGCAATAACAATGTACCTGAGGTGTTGGATCTCCTCTCTCCCCTCTGTGTCCAGGCATGAAGACTTCAATCTCGTATTTCGGATTATACCATCACATGTATGACATGAAGAATCAGGAACTGCACTGGAGCGCCACCTACTGGACCACGCAGCCACCTTGTCCAATGAGGGCAGGAAACATGGTAAGCTGCAGCTGAAGCTGTCATTGGTCAGATCTTACCATGTGGGGCGGGGGGTGTCTATTCCTAGATAGGACTGTGATTTCAGTATTGGTGTTTCTTCCAGCCATGACACACGTTGTGTTCCTCGGGGGCGGTCCAATGGGAACGATGGACGGCGATTCTGGAGATGTTCGGTGGATTCAGAGTTTCTCCTCTCCCAAAGTGGCTTTTTATATCTGGCAGGCAATATCCCATCCCCCTCCAAGAGACGGAGCCCATAAATACTGATGTGAGTATACAGGAAATGTGTATTTGCCCCCCCCCCGATGGTGAATGTTTGCCCCTCACACAGAAATGATCGGTCTAACAATGGAATGTTCGCCCCTCACACAGAAATGATCGGTCTAACAATGGAATGTTCGCCCCTCACACAGAAACGATCGGTCTAACAATGGAATGTTCGGTGTAACACTGAGAGACAGAATACAACAACAAATTCAGCAGAAATGCGTCTAACAAATGATGACGGATCTGCATGTTCATGAGGGAAAGAAGGATTTGATCCCCTTCACAAAACATGACTTAGTACTTGGTGGCCAATCCCTTGTTGGTAATCACAGAGGTCAGACGTTTCCTGGAGTTGGCCCCCAGGTTTGCACACATCTCAGGAGGGATTTTGGCCTACTCCTTTGTTGCCTTGGCCATGTGTTTTGGGTCATTGTCATGCTGGAACACCCATCCACCACCCATTTTCAATGCCCTGGCTGAGGGAAGAAGGTTCTCACCCAAGATTTGAGGGTACATTGCCCCGTCCATCGTCCCTTTGATGCGGTGCAGTTGTCCTGTCCCCTTAGCAGAAAAACACCCCCAAAGCAGAATGTTTCCACCACCATGTTTCACAGTTGGGATGGCGTTCTTGGAGTCATAGGCAGCATTCCTCCTCCTCCAAACACGGCGAGTTGAGTTGATGCCAAAGAGCTGGATTTTGGTCTCCTCTGACCACAACACTTCCCACCAGTCCTCCTCTGCATCATTCAGATGTTCAATGGCAGACTTCAGACGGGCCTGGACATGGGCTTTCTTGAGCAGAGGGACCTTGCGGGCACTGCAGGATTTCAGTCCTTGTCGGCGTAGTGTGTTACCAATTGTTTTCTTGGTGACTGTGGTCCCAGCTGCCTGGAGATCATTGACAAGATCCTCACGTGTAGTTCTGGGATGATTCCACACTGTTCTCATGATCATTGACACTCCACGAGGTGAGATCTTGCATGGTGCACCAGACCTAGGGAGACTGACACTTGTTTTGTGTTTCTTCCATTTGTGAATGATTGCACCAACTGTTGTCACCTTCTCACCAAGCTGCTTGGCCATAGTTTGGTAGCCCAGTCCAGCCTTGTGTAGGTCTACCATCTTGTCCCCGACATCCTTGGACAGCTCTTTGGTCTTTGCCATGGTGGAGAGTTTGGAATCTGATGGTTTGATGGCTCCTGTGGACAGGTGTCTTTTATACAGGTAACACAATGAGATTAGCAGCACTCCCTTTAAGAGACTGCTTCTAATCTCAGCTTGTTACCTGTATGAAAGACACCTGGGAGCCAGAAATCCTGCTGAATGATAGGGGATCAAATCCTTCTTTCCCTCATGAACATGCAGATCCGTCATCATTTGTTAGACGCATTTCTGCTGAATTTGTTGTTGTATTCTGTCTCTCAGTGTTACACCGAACATTCCATTGTTAGACCGATCGTTTCTGTGTGAGGGGCGAACATTCCATTGTTAGACCGATCATTTCTGTGTGAGGGGCGAACATTCCATTGTTAGACTGATAATTTCTGTGTGAGGGGCGGACATTCCATTGTTAGACCGATCATTTCTGTGTGAGGGGCGAACATTCACCATCAGGGGGGGGCAAATACACATTTCCTGCACTGTATATTAGGAGTGACAACTGTACAATTCCTTGTCATGAAATCCAATAAAGGGCTGAGCTTTGGTCTGAACCTTTGTCTGCGATTCTTGTGTTTCTGATTGGACGTTCATTGTGTTGGGTTCTCTTCCCATTGTAACATATCAGAGAAGATTTGTGATTGGTTGGAAACTAAAAAATACTTCATTCAAATCTCTTTAGATACAATCTATCATTCTTCCATTCTGGAGATTTTCACCCAAAATCTGGAACATCGTCTGGCCAAGTTCTGCTCACCTCATACCATCAGTGATCGCTTAAAGCCAGTTCCTATTCAGGGCCCCACATGGATGGGGAGGGGGTTATTTCTGCTGCCAGTTCAGGATCACTGGGGGAGGGGGGAGGGTAATGACCCCCCATTACCCCCCCCCCTCAGTTATCCTGAACCGGCAGCAGAAATGACCCGCAACTCCAATGCTGACCATTGTGTAGAGTTGATGATACTCCAGTTATTTAGTGTGTGATCTGAGCAGCCAGCAGGGGCCTCCGTCAGCATGGGGTCTCTTTTTTTCTTTTTTTTAATGCTTCATCATCTGCACAGTCCTGAAGTATGACATTTAGTACCTAGG
Source organism: Staurois parvus (assembly GCF_062004578.1). Taxonomy (NCBI): domain Eukaryota; kingdom Metazoa; phylum Chordata; class Amphibia; order Anura; family Ranidae; genus Staurois; species Staurois parvus. The sequence continues at coordinate 153,042 of NW_028320199.1, forward strand.
TTGGTGTGAAGCAGAGATGGCTTGGTGGGCAAGAACTGTGGCTGGTCTGCTGGAGACCTGAGTTTGAATCCCTGAGTAAGCCTCATGTGTGATCCCGGGTGCTGTGTGGTTCCTGAACCCCCTGTTGGTGGAGCAAGGTGGTGGGAAATGTTTCTGACTCACTACCCTGTCCCACCTCTAGGGGGTTCAGGAACTGCGCAGTGCCTGGGGGGAGGGGTATATATATATAGGGTGAGGGCAATAAAAAAAACCTAAGTCCCTGCTTTTGGAAAGGGCTGCCCCGGTAAGACAGCCCATTGTATTTATATATGTTGCAGTGATGTCACAGACCGTGGACCGAAGAGGGGGGTGTCCACAACCTAATGTGATGCCCACACATGTTACAGGCCTGTGGGGACCTGGGACTGGAGCAGACTGGTGGGTTGTCCATGGCCTCCAAGCTTTCACACAGTGATTTGAGCATGGGGTCTGCAGGATTTGCACTCGGGTCTACGGTCCTTCCATCACTGAGTGATTCATAGCCGCCCAATTCACTCAGATTTGTACTCAAGTCAATGCTGCCTCTGTCAGCGAGTGATTTATTCCGCCCATCTCACTCACAGACTTGACCTGGGGACTACGGGATTTGAACTTGAGTCAATGGCGCCCTTGGTTACTGCTCTTATCCACTGAGCTACTCGCCTCTGCTCAATCACTTAGGTGTTTGTTCTGCTATTTCAGGAGCAAAAAAAGTCATGAAGGAAAAAAAAAAAATTCCAAAAGGGGAAAGAGAGATTCGAACCGGCAACTCCGAGGTCATGGCTGGGCTGCCAGCTGGCTGCTAAACCCCCAGGCCAGAGCTAAGGGTTTAGCAGCCAGCCCCTTAACATCAAGGCTGCAAAAAGACTTAGTAAAAAAAATTGTGATCCCAAATTACAATGATCTGCAATTTCCAACAAATGTTAGTTTTCTGGCCTTGGGGTCACCAGCCAGCTCTTTGGACATCACTTGATCTGATTACTTAGAGTCAATGTTGATGGTGTCTCATGGTGTGTGAACTCATTGGATCCATGGTAAGCCATCATAGTGGATACCAGAACTCAGGGGAATGGATGAGACTCATCGTTCTCAGACTCAATTGATTAGGGACTCTCATTGGTCAATGTTGATTCATGGTCTGCTAACTCATTGAGAGGCCTTAGCGGATACCAGGATCCAGTGGAATGGATCAGACTCAATTGATCATGGATTCCTAATAGTCAATGTTGATTCATGGGGGTTCATTTACTAAAGCTGGTTCACTCAGACTCTCATTGACTTTTACATGGAAACCAATCAGCTTCCAGGTTTTGTTGCTAAAGCTTAATTGAACAAGCTGAGGTTAGAAGCTGATTGGATACCAGGCACAGCTGCACCAGATTCTGAGTGAACCAGCTTTAGTAAATCCCCCCCATGGTGTGCTAACTCATGGAGAGGCCTTGGATTTATGGAAGCCCATCATCGTGGACACCAGGACTGAGGGGAATGGAATGAGACTCATCGTTCTCAGACTCAATGAATATGAGTGGAGATAAGGGGTTCAAACCCCACTGTTGACATCATTTATTTTTCATGCTACAACAGAGTGTAAGACGATTTTCCCCGCAGCGGTCTTGCTCCTTCTAGTGGGCGATAGCCCGGTATTGATGCCATGTAGAGCTCCAGTTTGTAGACATAAGGTCAGGAAAAATATCTTTGACCACCGAGGAATACAATTTATTTCTTTATAAAAGAAGACAGAATTGCTGAAGAAGTTAATCTCTCCAATTATCCAATCATACATAAAGCAGAGTCCCGTTCATTCACACCCTATATGAGTATCCAGAGGGAACAGATGTATAAAGGAAAGGCCACCAGTTCCATCAGAAGACCATCCTCCATGTTTATGTGTTGTGGGGATTGTATTGTTTAGGCTGAGAGGATAGAAGCAAATTGATGAGGTTGACATTGAGCTCAACTCTGCAACAAGCTGTCACTTTTCTCATCTTTGGAGCCATTATAGGTTTGCTTTTACTTACAGATATGGAAAATTCATCAATTATCTACACATCCAGGTCAGAATGAGGTTTTCCTTCAATAGGTGGAGGCCCCTTCTAGCTGATTAACCACCCCCAAATACCTCCAGCAATCACAGCTATAATGGTATTTCCCACCACTCTGTACCATTCACATTTCTTTTTCCCACTTAACCAGCATGGTGGAGAGGAGGAAAAAAAAATAAAAAGTTCACATTTCCCATTGGATGCGGATGAAGAAGTATTCCTGCTGAACGATTATATTCTGCTGGTGGAGAATATTCCCCACCACCAAAACCCAATGATCATTGCTGCTGCCGGAACTGATTGAGGGGAAAAAAGAAAACAGAGAGGCTGGTTGTATATAAGTCGATCAATAGAATTGTAGCCAGGCAGCCAATACATGGATCCAAAGTCAGCCAATCAATGCTACACTGTTCAAATTTCGATTCATATTTGGCCACCATAACATTGGCACTATAGTCTGCAAACATGAGCAGATCTACAACTGACTAGGTATAATGGTACATTGGAAGGAGACTCACAAAGAAATTAGGTGGAGAATAATTTCATAGTTTTGTCTAAATTACCACATCGACTTTGTTAGCTACCCAACTGGCAGATGTCTGTTCCATCACCTGGGAATATAAAGCAAGTATCATGGAGCCAATAACGCAAATCATCCCTGCACCATCTTAAACTGGACCTTCCATGGTCAAAGGTGGTAGGAACCGCTGTGTCCTCTTACTTGAGCAGATAACTTACTCTACTCTCTCCTCTCAAAATGGAAGAGAACTTCCCCTTACTGTATCCTTTCACAATGGAACAGAATCTAACACACCCTCTTTGAATGACCCAACCTTCCCCTCTCAGAATGGCAAATACATTCATTTACACCCCCTCCCCAAAGAGCAAAGAACTTACCCTACTGTCCACTCTTAGAAAAAAAGAGAACTTACCCTGCTATCCTCTCAAAATGGAAGAGAACTTACCATGCCCTCATAGAATGGCACAGAATCTACCCTATTGTCCCTTTTCAGAAAGGACAACTTTCTCTACACTCTTGGAATAGCAGTGAAGAAACCCCACTGTGCCCTATTAGAATGTCTCGGCATTTACCACATCGTCCAGTCTGAAAATGGCAGAGAAGTTACCCTACTATCCCCTCTGTGAGGGACAGATAAATTACTTCACCATCCATCCCTTCGTGGAAGGGCCCAGACCGGACCGCACCACACCACAAGGGTAGAAAAGCTACGATACTGTCCCCTCTCTGAATGGTAGAGAACTTTCACTGTCCCTTCCATGAGTGGCAGATCATTTATTTTACTGTCAGCTCTCTGACTAGGAGATAAAACACCCTACCAAATTCATAAAAAAAGAGAAGAGGTTATAAATAAACCAGGTATCCGCTACACTCTATGTGCAGTCCAGTAACTGAATGAACCTAACAACACAAAAAAAGACGTGAACAAGATGTCCGCCAACTTAGTTATAAGAACAGGACCATGCGGTAAACCATTACACGGTGAGTGTGTGAGACAACACAATGTTTAGGATTCAGAATATAAATACATACAATTGCCAGTCAGTTCACGTACATTTCCTTTAACTGCCGTGTATGCTGGGAAGTGTACAATGTGGGGAGCACCTGATGGAAGGTTCCATTGTGTCATAACCTCGTCCTGTAAAATGTTCCCAGTCTTGGGGAGTCGACTTGAAGAGCAGATTTACAAAGTGTGTTGTGTAGAATGCATTAACCACTCGAGGGTACTAGATGGTCTACTGCTCTTCATGAGTCTGGACCAAGGGAAGTTCTCTGCCCTTTGGAGAGAGGGCCGGAGGTGACCTTTCTGCCCTTCGGAGAGGATGGATGGCAGTAGGCTATTTTATCTCTGAAAAAAAAGACCTCAACAAGATGTTCACCAAAGTGGTTCCAAGTGTTTTTTGGGGTCACTTGGGGTAGGGAGGGAGCGCAGGAGGATCATCTCTGTACTAAGAACAGGACCATGCGTTAAACCATTACCCGGTGAGCGTGTGAAACAATCCAATGATTAGGATTCAGAATATAAATACATACAATTGCCAATCAGTTCACGTAAAGAAGAGCTGAAACTCCGATATCCATCACCTCACCAGACAACGTTGTCTAGATCACCATTCATATATATACATGACGTCACGGTTCAGCCTGTTGTATACAAGAACATGTGGCACGGCCGCGACCACTACCAGTCATCTGTCGGGCGATTTCTAACCACCCTTTGGGCGATCAGCAACGGGACATTCTAGCATGGACCATACCAACAACTTGTCCATTAGTGGCTTTACTATCCAGTGATTCCTGGATGGAAATATGGGAGACAAACTCCAAGTGGACTAATAAGAAAACAATCTTAGTTGGGATATGGTGGTATATTTTGCAGCCATTGGGCATCGGCATGGATAGGTAGAAAATCGCAACAAGATAGGAGCGGCAGGAGTTTGTGAATGTAGAAGGACTAGGTGAGCGTAGGCAGTAGGCCATGAGTTCATTGTAGAGAGGCTATCATGCCGAGATAAACAGCTGTGAGGCCGGGTTCACACTCGTGTGGTGCATCACGTGATTCACAGAGGAACCGCATCGCATTCCTGTCCCAATCACATGTGCATTGTGTGTGGTGCGATTGGAGCCATAGATTATGTACGCCTCAAATCACACCAAAAACACGCAGGACTCTCTTCTTGGTCCGCACTAGAATCAGATCGCACGGGTACTCACACCTACAGATCGCACGGGTACTCACACCTACAGTTGTGTTCAAAATAATAGCCGTGTGTTGAAAAAAGTGACTAAAGCTGAAAATCCTTCTAATACTTTTATTTCCATCCACACAAATGCATTGGGAACACGACACATTCTATTCCAAATCACAACATGAAGAAAAATACATCAAATTTGTGTTGTTCCTCTAAAAAAAATGGAAGAAAAGTGAATATTAGACGGTTCAAAAAAATGGCCGTGTTTGTATTCTTCTTCACAAACTCAAACATTCACTATATAACCTGAGAAATGTTTGAAGATTTTGCTTTCCTTTGAATGACTTCATGAATATTTGGTTGTAGTCGCACTGTTTCTGAGAACTGCTGTACATCTGTGTTGCATGGAGTCACCCAACTTCTGGCCCCTGTGATCAGGTATTCCAGCCCAGGATGATTGGACCACATTCCACAGTTCTTCTCGATTTCTTGGTTTTGCCTCAGAAACGGCATTTTTGATGTCACCCCACAAGTTTTCTATTGGATGAAGATCCGGGGATTGGGCTGGCCACTCCAATAACGTCCATCTTGTTGGTCTGGAACCAAGATGTTGCCCGTTTACTGGTGTGTTTGGGGTCGTTGTCTTGTTGGAACACCCATTTCAAGGGCATTTCCTCTTCAGCATAAGGCAGCATGACCTCTTCAAGTATTCTGATGGATTCAAACTGATCCATGATCCCTGGTATGCGATAAATAGGCCCAACACCGTAGTATGAGAAACATCCCCATATCATGATGCTTGCACCACCATGCTTCACGGTCTTCACAGTGTACTGTGGCTTGAATTCAGTGTTTGGGGTCATCTGACAAACTGTCTCCGGCCACTAGACCCAAAAAGAACAATCTTACTTTCATCAGTCCACAAAATGTTGCGTCATTTCTCTTTAGGCCGGTCAATGTGCTCTTTGGCAGATTGTAACCTCTTCAGCACGTCTTTTTCCCAACAGTGGGACTTTGCGGGGACTTCTTGCAGATAGCTTGGCTTCACATAGGCGTCTTCTAATTGTAACAGTCCTCACAGGGAACGTCACACCTTCTTTCATCTTCCTGGAGCTGATTGTTGGCTGAGTCCTCACAGGGAACGTCACACCTTCTTTCATCTTCCTGGAGCTGATTGTTGGCTGAGTCCGCCCCATTTTGGCTATTCTTCTATCCATTCCAATGGTAGTTTTTCGCTTTCTTCCACATCTTTCAGGTTTTGGTTGCCATTTTAAAGCATTTGCCATCATTTTAGCTGAGCAGCCGATCATTTACTGCACTTCTTTATATGTTTTCCCCTCCAATCAACTTTTTAATCAAGGTACGCTGTTCTTCTGAACAATGTCTGGAACGACCCATTTTCCTCAGAATTTCAGAGAGAAATGCACTGTAACCAGCATGTCCAACATTTGCTGCCTTCCTTCCTTAAATAAGGGCAATAATTGCCACCTGTTTATCAAAGAATGAATGACGCCACTAATAGAATTCCACACGGCTATTATTTTGAACACGCCCCTTTCAATGAGTGATTCAATGACACAGAATCAGCAGCATGCATGTCATGACTGTTGGGTCTGTTGGATTTCTATGACTCTACTACACCTGCTAGGAAATTATTTGCCATGTAGAAATATCATTTCCACCAAAAACAGTGATTGATCCGGTTAGTGATGTCTGACTGCTAGTATTTTCAACACAACTGTATGTGATCCGATTCTGCACATCGCACCGCGTTTTGGGGACCGATTTTGGGGTGTTATCATACACACCCGCAGCGGTTCACATGAATGGGGGGCGATTCTGATGCGGTGCAGAATTCACACAGAAAACACAGAGAATTCTGCACCACATCAGTGTGAACCCGGGCTGAATGCTGACAGAGCTTTGCTGCTCACCACCACAATGCAAGTCGGCTCACCCTTCCTGCCGGTGACGTTCCATCCTTTGTGGGAGTTGTCTGTGAGAGTTCATCAGTAGCCTTCATCCAGGGAGTTCATCAGTAGCCTTCATCCAGGGAGTTCATCCAGGGAGTTCATCGGTAGCCTTCATCCAGGCAGTTCATCCAGGGAGTTCATCCAGGCAGTTCATCCAGGGACATTAAGGATGTATATTGAGCCCCTGGGCAGTAGGGAAATGAATAGATGGTACAAACAAATGGTCTGGGGTCAGATGTGTATGTATACACAATTACTCCATAGGCCTTACAGACCCAATCATCATTTAGCATTAATTAGTCTAAAGCCAGGTTTCTGGATGTGACAACTTTTGTGTGTCAATCAGGTTATCACCTTCTGGGAAAACCAGTGACAGCAGACAGACTGTCTGCCTTTTGTGGAAAGCTCTATAAGTAATATTCACATCAAAGAAGTATGTTTAATCTCTTATAAAAGCCAAAATATTAGTTGGAGATATGAACAAGCTTCCTTCTTGTAGGCCATTCTGTGCGCTACATTTACATGTAAGAATCATGTTTGTGGCTTGGGGAGGAAGCCAGGGAAATGCATGGAATGATTAGATGACGCGGGGGTGCGACAGTAGATTGGTGTTTGGTATTGTTGCGATCGGGCTGACGCGCTGGTGTCAGAAATCCAATCCCCGACTTGGTGTTCAGGCCAGTCTCGGTCCAATTGAACTTGGGCAGGTCCATACACAGTACCTCTTGTGGGCAGGTCAGGGCCACCTCCCCCAGAGTCAATTGGCCGAAGACTAATGTCCCGCCCATGTCCAAATCGCAATAAATTGACCGCACAGACATTTGGACAGGGTGATCCGTACGGAGCTGGTTCGATTGGCCAATGGATTGCTAAGTTTCTGGCTTGCTCCAGCCGCAGGGTAAAGTGTTATTCTGTCTTTTTATTCCCTTTTATTTTATAGTAATTAGTCATTTGTGTGTCTTCTTATATCTTTTGTATTTTCTGTAACTTTTTTATATTTTGTACATATTTTATGCACTGCCCACTTTGGGAAATTAAATCTTAAAATTAATTAGTGAACTTCTGTGTATTTAAGCACGGGCTCATATCTTCGGAGAGACGAGATCGGAGAGATTAGATTGGGTTATATTGTATTGTATTTTAGTGCCTTTAAAACGCTCGGTTAAGCTCATTGCCAATCTGTATGCAACTGCACTGTGAGTGGGCAGATTGCACGCAGAAAGGTAACAGATCTGCCAGACGGAGATCTGTGTGTGTGGGGTGTCTCAACAGACCATTCTGCGGATAAACTGTTGGGTGGTGGCAGGCTACCTTTGTGATGCGTCTGGTGTGGGGGTGTGTGGACAGTGGAAGGGTTATCAACACCGGGGTTCAAGTTAGGATAGCTGAAGGGACCTTTAGAAGGGTGTGTGATTACTAAGCTGGTCCTCAACTCTAATCAGGGCACCAGGTTGTATGTAAGATCGTATCTGCCAGTGTGTGGTCGACCAGCTGGATTGGAATGGAGTCTCCATCTGGTGGTGGCCAGAGGTAGTGCGGGCTGTGAAAAGGTATCACGGCTGATCTTATATACGGTTTGAGATATTTAAGTGTAAATTCCTTTATTATCCCCTCTTTACCACCCTGTCGCGGCCGCACGCACGCATCTTGGTTAGCTAGTCGCTGTGGGCGTGGCGTGTGGTGGACACGTGACAGGGTGAACTTTAATGGATCCTTGACACCACCAATCTGCATTCTATCCAGCAACGTGTGCTGTGGGACGAGATATACCACTATATCCCAACTAGGATTATTTTCTTATTAGTCCACTTGGAGTTTGTCTCCCATATTTCCATCCAGGAATCACTGGATAGTAAAGCCACTAATGGACAAATTGTTGGTAAGGTCCATGCTAGAATGTCCCGTTGCTGATCGCCCAAAGGGTGGTTATAAATCGTCGGACGGATGACTGGTAGTGGTCGCGGCCGTGCCACATGTTTTTGTATAAAACAGGCTGAACCATGACGTCATGTATATATATGAATGGTGATCTAGACAACGTTGTCTGGTGAGGTGATGGATATCGGGGTTTCAGCTCTTCTTGTCAATTGTATGTATTTATATTCTGAATCCTAATCATTGGATTGTTTCACACGCTCACCAGGTAATGGTTTACCGCATGGTCCTGTTCTTAGTACTGAGATGATCCTCCTGCGCTCCCTCCCTACCTCAAGTGACCCCAAAAAAACCAAACGTAACCACTTTGAAGAACATCTTGTTGACGTCTTTTTTTTCAGAGATAAAATAGCCTACCGCCATCCATCCTCTCCGAAGGGCAGAGAACTTCCCTTGGTCCAGACTCATGAAGAGCAGTAGACCATCTAGTACCCTCGAGTGGTTAATGCATTCTACACGACACACTTTGTAAATCTGCTCTTCCAGTTGACCCCCCAAGACTGGGAACATTTTACAGGACGAGGTTATGACACAATGGAACCTTCCATCAGGTGCTCCCCACATTGTACACTTCCCAGCATACACTGCATTTAAAGGAAATGTACGTGAACTGGCTGGCAATTGTATGTATTTATATTCTGAATCCTAATCATTGGATTGTTTCACACGCTCACCGTGTAATGGTTTAACGCATGGTCCTGTTCTTGGTACTGAGATGATCCTCCTGCGCTCCCTCCCTACCCCAAGTGACCCCAAAAAACAAAGTGGCCGCAGACACCCAACTATATTCCAAAATAGTGAAAAAACAATTCTAAGTGTGACAGGGGCTGCAACACTTAATGATCAGTGGAAAAATAAATGACATAAAACCAAATGTAAGCATGTCTCTCATCCCAGAACATATAAAACATAAAAATGGTGCAAACATTGCCAAGTGACAGCGAAGGCCGCAGAAAAACGGCTAGATAGTGCCGGTGACACAAGTGAATGACTCAATATTGCTGATGTATACAAACGTGACTCTGTCCCAAATGATCAATCCAAAATAACTGATCAGTGACTCAATCCAAAAAAATCAAAAAGTGACCCAGTCCCAAATATATATATATATATATGTATGTATGTATGACAGTCCCATGTCACCACTTTGGCAGACATCTTGTTCACATCTTTTGTTTCAGAGATAAAATAACTCACTACCATCCATCCTCTCCGAAGGGCAGAAAGGTCACCTCCGGCCCTCTCTCCGAAGGGCGGAGAACTTCCCCTTGGTCCAGACTCATGAAGAGCAGTAGACCATCTAGTACCCTCGAGTGGTTAATGCATTCTACACAACACACTTTGTAAATCTGGTCTTCCAGTTGACCTCCCAAGACTGGGAACATTTTACGGGATGAGGTTATGACACAATGGAACCTTCCATCAGGTGCTCCCCACATTGTACACTTCCCAGCACACTATACAATCCAAAGAAATGTATACATGTCAGGCCAAGCTTTCAGAGGTCTTCTACTTACCTGAACCTGAAGATGAGGAATGTTTGGACCACGGCAAGAACAATCAAGCAGACAAGGGCGCCAGCATCTAAAGTGTAGAGGGTTATGGAGATGCAGATAACAGAGGGAATAAAATGCACTCCTGGGATGGAGAGGGTTGAGCAGCAATGTGAGTGGAACCATCTGTGGAGAGATGTGATGTTGCAGAGATCGTCAGGAATGTGGCTGGAGTAATGCAGAGTTGCCCCAGGAAGCCGCAGGCGCGTGGTCATTGCTGTCCAACTTGGAACACAAGCAGGAGGTGGTGAGATGTAGGTGTTGTAGGCCGGGATGTCTCCTCTGGTGGTGCCAACAGTGACCACATGCCGGCAGCTTCCTGGTGCAGCTCTGCATCATTCCTGAGGATCTCTGCAGCATCACCTCTCTCCCCAGAGGTCTCCACCTGCATTGGATCACATTGCTGCTCAACCCTCTCCATCCAGTGAGTGCAATTTATTCCCTCTCTTATCTGCATTCCTATTACCCGCTACACTTGGAAGCTGGCGCCCTCGTCTGTTCTTACATGTGCACCAGGTTGCTCAAGACCTTCCCTAAGGAGCTGCACACATCTACAACGCTATGAAAGAGACCTCAACCCCAATGTTCCATCCTAACCCTGCACTCCTCTGTATTTCAACATGGTGCCATAGCATTTCCCTCGATTCTGGGCCAGGAGAAGGGGCGGACTACTGAAAGCCAAGCCAGAAAAGTGAGCCAAGAACAAAGTATCCCAGACAGAACTCAACATGGAGACTAAGCCCGGCTAATCATTGGCCACAGAGCTGAGGAATGAGGACTTCTCACTATGAAGCCGGGAAGTAGAATGGAGACAAGAACACAATGGGATGAGTGGAGAGACCACAGACAGTTCAGTCTTCACACTTCATTGCTCTTAAAGGAAGAGGATCCATCTCATCTCTGCCTGTCAATGGGCAAGTCATGCATGTCCACCATAGGCTGGAGCGCTGTACAAATATTAGGGGGTAATGAGATGAAGGACAATACAAGACCTTTCAGAGGGAAGAACTATTTACCACCATAGAGTCATCTTGTACAGACGGGTCCAACCGAACCTCCATGTACAACAAAACAACGAGCCAGATCCAAGCAGCCTTGTACAAGAAGATGCCACTCCTTTGTGGGGTCATTAAATGGGAGCGCTGTCACTTTAACAAGGTGCTGGGAAGTTGGATGGAGGGCACAGAGGTGGTACAGATCGCCCATACACAAGGCAGATTTCTATGTAATCTGGAGATAAAGACCAAGCTGTCCAAATCTACATGACTACAGGAAGTAGAGAAGACCCAATCTCCCCCAACTCAATACAGACACACAATGGCTGACCTCTTCCTGAAAATTCTCATTGCCTGGCTCTACTACAGAGTCACTGAGACAAAGCAAGCTGTCCACAGAAGTCATGACTTGGTTCCAGGACAATAACTCCATGCTGAAGCCAGGGGACCACCATAACAGGCCACAGAAGTGTCACCGGGACTTGGAGAGCCGTGGTAGTCCCAAACTTCCCTCATAGAGACCCAATCTTCAATCATTTGTCTGAAATAGAAAATCAAACATCAGTGAGGACTTCCAGAAATTCCCTGACTCCTGCCACCGAGCGCCTGCACCGTGCCGGGGGGGGGGGGACTGGACGCAACTCAGCACCAGCAGTTCTTAAACCCCCCCACTCCAAACGCACCCCCACCCCGAACGCACCCCCACCCTCCAAACGCACCCCCACCCCCCAAACGCACCCCCCCCCGAACACTCATACAACAACATGTCTAGACAGGAGCCTCTATAACAAGAGATGGGGGGATACACAGGGGCCCTCAAAGTAGGAGAAGAGAGGGGAGGATATACCAGGGCCCCCATAGTAATAAGGGGGGAGGGATAGAGGCCCCCATAGTAGAAGAGAGGGGGAGATAGAAAAGGGCCCCCATAGTAGGAGAGGAGGGGGAAAGACAGGGGCCCCCATAGTAGAAGAGGGGGGTAGACGGGCCCCCATAGTAGGAGAGGGGAGGATATACCAGCGCACCCATAGTAGGAAAAGGGGGGAGGGATAGAGGCCCCCATAGTAGGAAAGGAGGGAGATAGACAGGGGCCCCCATAGTAGAAGGGGGGGGGGGAGTAGACTGGAGTCCCTATAGGAGAAAGGGGGGGAACAAGCAGGGGCCCTCATAGTAGAAGGAGGGGAGTAGACAGGAGTCCCCATAGTAGGAGAAAAAGGGGGAACAGGCAGGGGCCCCCATAGTAGAAGGGGGGGGAGTAGGCAGGAGTACCCATAGTAGGAGAGAGGGGGGAGACAGGCAGGGGCCCCCATAATAGAAGGGGGGGAGTAGACAGGGGCCCTCATAGTAGAAGGGGGGGGGAGACAGGAGTCTCCATAGTAGGAGAGAGGGGGGAGACAGGCAGGGGCCCCCATAGTAGAAGGGGGGGAGTAGACAGGGGCCCTCATAGTAGAAGGGGGGGGAGTAGGCAGGAGTCCCCAATAGTAGGAGAGAGGGGGGAGACAGGCAGGGGCCCCCATAGTAGAAGGGGGGGGTAGACAGGAGTCTCCATAGTAGGAGAGAGGGGGGAGACAGGCAGGGCCCCCATAGTAGAAGGGGGGAGTAGACAGGAGTCCCCATAGTAGGAGAGAGGGGGGAGACAGGCAGGGGCCCCCATAGTAGAAGGGGGGGAGTAGACAGGGGCCCTCATAGTAGAAGGGGGGGGGAGTAGGCAGGGTCCCCATAGTAGGAGAGAGGGGGGAGACAGGCAGGGGCCCCCATAGTAGAAGGGGGGGAGTAGACAGGGGCCCTCATAGTAGAAGGGGGGGGGGAGTAGGCAGGAGTCCCCATAGTAGGAGAGAGGGGGGAGTAGACAGGTGCCCCCATAGTAGAAGGGAGGGGGGAGTAGACAGGTGCCCCCATAGTAGAAGGGGGGGAGTAGACAGAAGTCCCCATAGTAGGAGAGAGAGGGGGACAGGCAGGGGCCCCCATAGTAGAAGGGGGGGAGTAGACAGGTGCCCCCATAGTAGAAGGGGGGGGAGTAGACAGGAGTCTCCATAGTAGGAGAGAGGGGGGAGACAGGCAGGGGCCCCCATAGTAGAAGGGGGGGGAGTAGACAGGAGTCTCCATAGGAGGAGAGAGGGGGGAGACAGGCAGGGGCCCCCATAGTAGAAGGGGGGAGTAGACAGGTGCCCCCATAGTAGAAGGGGGGGAGTAGACAGGAGTCCCCATAGTAGGAGAGAGGGGGGAGACAGGCAGGGGCCCCCATAGTAGAAGGGGGGGGGAGTAGACAGGGGTCCCCATAGTAGAAGAAGGGGAGTAGACAGGGGCCCCCATAGTAGAAGGGGGGAGTAGACAGGGGCCCTCATAGTAGGAGAGAGGGGGGAGACAGGCAGGGGCCCCCATAGTAGAAGGGGGGGAGTAGACAGGGGCCCCCATAGTAGAAGGGGGGGGAGTAGAAAGGGGCCCCCATAGTAGGAGAGAGGGGGGAGACAGGCAGGGGCCCCCATAGTAGAAGGGGGGAGTAGACAGGGGCCCCCATAGTAGGAGAGAGGGGGGAAACAGGCAGGGGCCCCCATAGTAGAAGGGGGGAGTAGACAGAGGCCCCCATAGTAGAAGGGGGGGAGTAGACAGGGGCCCCCATAGTAGAAGGGGGGAGTAGACAGGGGCCCCCATAGACATTTGTAGCACAGAAACATCACCAGCTACCTGGACAGATCACACCGACCTCCATCACCTGACCCATCCATACACTACCTGCAGTCACCTGTACACACCTACAGGGAGGAGCTACACATCACCACTCCCACCTCTCTGATTGGCTTCTCCCAAACTGAAATGGGAGGGAGCGATGTTCTGCCTGTCAGGAGGGGGATGGGAGGGAGCGATATTCTGCCTGTCAGAAGGGGGATGGGAGGGAGCGATATTCTGCAGATCTCTAGAGGGGTCAGTGGTGGAATAATCTGCAGAATATACCAATATGGATCTGTTAGGAGGGGGATGGGAGGAGCGATGTTCTGCAGATCTGTATAGAGGTCAGTGATGGGATAATCTGCAGAATATATCAATATGGAACTGTCAGGAGGGGAGGGAGCGATGTTCTGCAGATCTCTAAGGGGTCAGTGATGGGATAATCTGTAGAATATATCAATATGGGTCTGTCAGGAGGGGGAGGGGAGGAAGCGATGTTCTGCAAAATATATCAATATGGATCTGTCGGGAGGGGATGGAGCGATGTTCTGCAGAATATATCAATATGGATCTGTCAGGAGGGGGATGGATGGAGCGATGTTCTGCAGAATATATCAATATGGATCTGTCAGGAGGGGGATGGAGGGAGCGATGTTCTGCAGAATATATCAATATGGATCTGTCAGGAGGGGGAGGGGATGGAGCGATGCTCCTGATCCTGATGATGTGAGGCTGACACCAGACTGACCCCATCACTAGGTGAGGCTGACACCAGACTGACCCCATCACTAGGCGAGACTGACACCAGACTGACCCCATCACGAGGCGAGACTGACACCAGACTGACACCATCACGAGGCGAGGCTGACACCAGATTGACACCATCATGATGTGAGGCTGACACCAGACTGACACCATCACGAGGCGAGGCTGACACCAGACTGACACCATCACGAGGCGAGGCTGACACCAGACTGACACCAGACTGACACCATCATGATGTGAGGCTGACACCAGACTGACCCCATCACTAGGCGAGACTGACACTAGACTGACCCCATCACGAGGCGAGGCTGACACCAGACTGACCCCATCACGAGGCGAGGCTGACACCAGACTGACACCATCACGAGGCGAGACTGACACCAGACTGACACCATCACGAGGCGAGAATGACACCAGACTGACCCCATCACGAGGCGAGGCTGACACAAGACTGACCCCATCACGAGGTGAGGCTGACACCTGGCTGACACCATCATGATGTGAGGCTGACACCAGACTGACCCCATCAAGAGGCCAGGCTGACACCAGACTGACACCATCATGATGTGAGGCTGACACCAGACTGACCCCATCACTAGGCGAGGCTGACAACAGACTGATCCCATCATGAGGCGAGGCTGACACCAGACTGACACCATCATGATGTGAGGCTGACACCAGTATGACCTCATCACAAGGCGAGAATGACACCTGACTGACACCATCATGATGTGAGGCTGACACCAGACTGACCCCATCACGAGGCGAGACTGACACCAGACTGACACCATCACGAGGCGAGGCTGACACCAGATTGACACCATCATGATGTGAGGCTGACACCAGACTGACACCATCACGAGGCGAGGCTGACACCAGACTGACACCATCACGAGGCGAGGCTGACACCAGACTGACACCAGACTGACACCATCATGATGTGAGGCTGACACCAGACTGACCCCATCACTAGGCGAGACTGACACTAGACTGACCCCATCACGAGGCGAGGCTGACACCAGACTGACCCCATCACGAGGCGAGGCTGACACCAGACTGACACCATCACGAGGCGAGACTGACACCAGACTGACACCATCACGAGGCGAGAATGACACCAGACTGACCCCATCACGAGGCGAGGCTGACACCAGACTGACCCCATCACGAGGTGAGGCTGACACCTGGCTGACACCATCATGATGTGAGGCTGACACCAGACTGACCCCATCAAGAGGCCAGGCTGACACCAGACTGACACCATCATGATGTGAGGCTGACACCAGACTGACCCCATCACTAGGCGAGGCTGACAACAGACTGATCCCATCATGAGGCGAGGCTGACACCAGACTGACACCATCATGATGTGAGGCTGACACCAGTATGACCTCATCACGAGGCGAGAATGACACCTGACTGACACCATCATGATGTGAGGCTGACACCAGACTGACCCCATCACGAGGCGAGACTGACACCAGACTGACCCCATCACGAGGCGAGGCTGACACCAGACTGACCCCATCATGAGGCGAGGCTGACACCAGACTGACACCATCATGATGTGAGGCTGACACCAGACTGACCCCATCACAAGGCGAGACTGACACCAGACTGACCCCATCACGAGGTGAGGCTGACACCAGACTGACCCCATCACGAGGCGAGACTGACACCAGACTGACCCCATCACGAGGCGAGGCTGACATCAGACTGACCCCATCACTAGGCGAGGCTGACACCAGACTGACCCCATCACGAGGCGAGGCTGAAACCAGACTGACCCTATCACTAGGCGAGGCTGACACCAGACTGAAACCATCACGAGGCGAGACTGACACCAGACTGACCCCATCATGATGTGAGGCTGACACCAGACTGACCCCATCACGAGGAGAGGCTGACACCAGACTGACCCCATCATGATGTGAGGCTGACACCAGACTGACCCCATCACGAGGCGAGGCTGAAACCAGACTGACCCTATCACTAGGCGAGGCTGACACCAGACTGACACCATCACGAGGCAAGGCTGACACCAGACTGACCCCATCACGGGGCGAGGCTGACACCAGACTGACCCCATCACGAGGCGAGGCTGACACCAGACTGACCCCATCACGAGGCGAGGCTGACACCAGACTGACCCCATCACGAGGTGAGGCTGACACCAGACTGACCCCATCACGGGGCGAGGCTGACACCAGACTGACCCCATCACGAGGCGAGGCTGACACCAGACTGACCCCATCACGAGGCGAGGCTGACACCAGACTGAACCCATCACGAGGCGAGTCTGACACCAGACTGACCACATCACGAGGCAAGGCTGACACCAGACTGACACCATCACGAGGCGAGACTGACACCAGACTGACACCATCACGAGGCGAGGCTGACACCAGACTGCCACCATCACGAGGCGAGGCTGACACCAGACTGACCCCATCACGAGACGAGGCTGACACCAGACTGACCCCATCACGAGGCGAGGCTGACACCTGACTGACACCATCATGATGTGAGGCTGTCACCACACTGACCCCATCCCGAGGAGAGGCTAACACCAGACTGACACCATCACGAGGCGAGGCTGACACCAGACTGACACCATCATGATGTGAGGCTGACACCAGACTGACCTCATCACGAGGCGAGGCTGACACCAGACTGACACCATCACGAGGCGAGGCTGACCCCAGACTGACACCATCATGATGTGAGGCTGACACCAGACTGACCCCATCACAAGGCGAGACTGACACCAGACTGACCCCATCATGAGGCGAGGCTGACACCAGACTGACCCCATCACGAGGCGAGACTGACACCAGACTGACCCCATCACGAGGCGAGGCTGACACCAGACTGACCTCATCACGAGGCGAGGCTGACACCAGACTGACACCATCACGAGGCGAGACTGACACCAGACTGACCCCATCATGATGTGAGGCTGACACCAGACTGACCCCATCACTAGGCGAGGCTGACACCAGACTGACACCATCATGATGTGAGGCTGACACCAGACTGACCTCATCACGAGGCGAGGCTGACTCCACACTGACACCATCATGATGTGAGGCTGACACCAGACTGACCCCATCACGAGGCGAGGCTGACACCAGACTGACCCC
Organism: Staurois parvus; assembly: GCF_062004578.1. NCBI lineage: Eukaryota > Metazoa > Chordata > Amphibia > Anura > Ranidae > Staurois > Staurois parvus. The sequence goes on from NW_028320199.1 coordinate 170,842, forward strand.
ATCACGAGGCGAGGCTGACACCAGACTGACCCCGTCACGAGGTGAGGCTGACACCAGACTGACCCCATCACGAGGCGAGGCTGACACCAGACTGACACCATCACGAGGCGAGACTGACACCGGACTGACCCAATCACGAGGCGAGGCTGACACCAGACTGACACCATCACGAGGCGAGGCTGACACCAGACTGACCCCATCACGAGGCGAGAATGACACCAGACTGACCCCATCACGAGGCGAGGCTGACACCAGACTGACCCCATCATGATGTGAGGCTGACACCAGACTGACTTCATCACGAGGCGAGGCTGATACAAGACTGACACCATCACGAGTCGAGGCTGACACCAGACTGACACCATCATGATGTGAGGCTGACACCAGACTGACTTCATCACGAGGCGAGGCTGATACAAGACTGACACCATCACGAGTCGAGGCTGACACCAGACTGACACCATCATGATGTGAGGCTGACACCAGACTGACCCCATCACGAGGCGAGGCTGACACCAGACTGACCCCATCACGAGGCGAGGCTGACACCAGACTGACCCCATTACGAGGCGAGGCTGACACCAGACTAACCCCATCACGAGGCGTGGCTGACACCACACTGACCCCATCACGAGGCGAGGCTGACACCTGACTGACACCATCATGATGTGAGGCTGACACCAGACTGACCCCATCACGAGGCGAGGCTGACACCAGACTGACACTATCACGAGGCGAGGCTGACACCAGACTGACCCCATCATGATGTGAGGCTGACACCAAACTGACACCATCACGAGGCGAGGCTGACACCAGACTGACCCCATCACGAGGCGAGGCTGACACCAGACTGACCCCATCACGAGGCGAGGCTGACACCAGACTGACCCCATCATGACGCGAGGCTGACACCAGACTGACACCATCACGAGGCGAGACTGACACCAGACTGACCCCATCATGATGTGAGGCTGACACCAGACTGACCCCATCACTAGGCGAGGCTTACACCAGACTGACCCCATCACGGGGCGAGGCTGACTCCAGACTGACAGCATCACGAGGCGAGGCTGACACCAGACTGACACCATCACGGGGCGAGGCTGACACCAGACTGACCCCATCACGAGGCAAGGCTGACACCAGACTGACCCAATCACTAGGCGAGGCTGACACCAGACTGACCCCATCACGAGGCGAGGCTGACACCAGACTGACACCATCATGATGTGAGGCTGACACCAGACTGACCCCATGAAGAGGCGAGGCTGACACCAAACTGACCCCATCATGAGGCGAGGCTGACACCAGACTGACCCTATCACTAGGCGAGGCTGACACCAAACTGACACCATCACGAGGCGAGGCTGACACCAGACTGACCCCATCATGATGATGGGCTGACACCTGACTGACACCATCATGATGTGAGGCTGACACCAGACTGACCCCATCACGAGGCGAGGCTGACACCAAACTGACCCCATCACGAGGCGAGGCTGACACCAGACTGACCCCATCACGAGGCGTGGCTGACACCAGACTGACCCCATTACGAGGCGAGGCTGACACCAGACTGACACCATCACGAGGCGAGGCTGACACCAGACTGACCCCATCACTAGGCGAGACTGACACCAGACTGACCCCATCACTAGGCGAGACTGACACCAGACTGACCCCATCATGATGTGAGGCTGACACCAGACTGACCCCATCACTAGGCGAGGCTGACACCAGACTGACACCATCACGAGGCGAGGCTGACACCAGACTGACACCATCACGAGGCAAGGCTGACACCAGACTGACACCATCATGATGTGAGGCTGACACCAGACTGACACCATCACGAGGCGAGACTGACACCAGACTGACCCCATCTCGAGGCGAGGCTGACACCAGACTGACCCCATCACGAGGCGAGGCTGACACCAGACTGACACCATCATGATGTGAGGCTGACACCAGACTGACCCCATCACGATGTGAGGCTGACACCAGACTGACACCATCACGAGGCGAGACTGACACCAGACTGACACCATCACGAGGCGAGACTGACACCAGACTGAAACCATCACGAGGCGAGGCTGACACCAAACTGACCCCATCACGAGGCGAGGCTGACACCAGACTGACACCATCACGAGGTGAGGCTGACACCAGACTGACCCCATCACGAGGCGAGGCTGACACCAGACTGACACCATCATGATGTGAGGCTGACACCAGACTGACCTCATCACGAGGCGAGGCTGATACAAGACTGACACCATCACGAGTCGAGGCTGACACCAGACTGACACCATCATGATGTGAGGCTGACACCAGACTGACCTCATCACGAGGCGAGGCTGATACAAGACTGACACCATCACGAGTCGAGGCTGACACCAGACTGACACCATCATGATGTGAGTCTGACACCAGACTGACCCCATCACGAGGCGAGGCTGACACCAGACTGACCCCATCACGAGGCGAGGCTGACACCAGACTGACCCCATCACGAGGCGAGGCTGACACCAGACTAACCCCATCACGAGGCGTGGCTGACACCACACTGACCCCATCACGAGGCGAGGCTGACACCTGACTGACACCATCATGATGTGAGGCTGACACCAGACTGACCTCATCACGAGGCGAGGCTGACACCAGACTGACACCATCACGAGGCGAGGTTGACACCAGACTGACACCATCATGATGTGAGGCTGACACCAGACTGACCTCATCACGAGGCGAGGCTGACACAAGACTGACACCATCACGAGGCGAGGCTGACACCAGACTGACACCATCATGATGTGAGGCTGACACCAGACTGACCCAATCACGAGGCGAGGCTGACACCAGACTGACCCCATCACGAGGCGAGGCTGACACCAGACTGACACCATCATGATGTGAGGCTGACACCAGACTGACCCCATCACGAGTCGAGACTGACACCAGACTGACCCCATCACGAGGCGAGGCTGACACCAGACTGACACCATCATGATGTGAGGCTGACACCAGACTGACCCCATCACGAGGCGAGGCTGACACCAGACTGACCCTATCACTAGGCGAGGCTGACACCAGACTGACACCATCACGAGGCGAGGCTGAAACCCGACTGACCCCATCACGAGGCGAGGCTGACACCAGACTGACACCATCACGATGTGAGGCTGACACCAGACTGACCCCATCACGAGGCGAGGCTGACACCAGACTGACACCATCACGAGGCGAGGCTGACACCAGACTGACCCCATCACGAGGCGAGGCTGACACCAGACTGACACCATCATGATGTGAGGCTGACACCAGACTGACCCCATCACGAGGCGAGGCTGAAACACAGACTGACCCCATCACGAGGCGAGGCTGACACCAGAATGACCCCATCACGAGGCGAGGCTGACACCAGACTGACCCCATCACAAGGCGAGGCTGACACCAGACTGACCCCATCACGAGGCGAGGCTGACACCAGACTGACCCCATCACGAGGCGAGGCTGATACCAAATTGACCCCATCACGAGGCGAGGCTGACACCAGACTGACACCATCATGATGTGAGGCTGACACCAGACTGACCTCATCACGAGGCGAGGCTGACACAAGACTGACACCATCACGAGGCGAGGCTGACACCAGACTGACACCATCATGATGTGAGGCTGACACCAGACTGACCCCATCACGAGGCGAGGCTGACACCAGACTGACCCCATCACGAGGCGAGGTTGACACCAGACTGACCCCATCACGAGGCGAGGCTGACACCAGACTGACCCCATTACGAGGCGAGGCTGACACCAGACTGACACCATCACGAGGCGAGACTGACACCAGACTGACCCCATCATGATGTGAGGCTGACACCAGACTGACCCCATCACTAGGCGAGGCTTACACCAGACTGACCCCATCACGGGGCGAGGCTGACTCCAGACTGACAGCATCACGAGGCGAGGCTGACACCAGACTGACACCATCACAAGGCGAGACTGACACCAGACTGACCCCATCATGATGTGAGGCTGACACCAAACTGACACCATTACGAGGCGAGGCTGACACCAGACTGACCCCATCACGAGGCGAGGCTGACACCAGACTGACCCCATCACGAGGCGAGGCTGACACCAGACTGACCCCATCACGAGGCGAGGCTGACACCAGACTGACACCATCACGAGGCGAGACTGACACCAGACTGACCCCATCATGATGTGAGGCTGACACCAGACTGACCCCATCACTAGGCGAGGCTTACACCAGACTGACCCCATCACGGGGCGAGGCTGACTCCAGACTGACAGCATCACGAGGCGAGGCTGACACCAGACTGACACCATCACGGGGCGAGGCTGACACCAGACTGACCCCATCACGAGGCAAGGCTGACACCAGACTGACCCAATCACTAGGCGAGACTGACACCAGACTGACCCTATCACGAGGCGAGGCTGACACCAAACTGACCCCATCACGAGGCGAGGCTGACACCAGACTGACCCCATCATGAGGCGAGGCTGACACCAGACTGACCCCATCACGAGGCGAGGCTGATACCAAATTGACCCCATCACGAGGCGAGGCTGACATCAGACTGACACCATCACGAGGCGAGGCTGACACCAGACTGACACCATCACGAGTCGAGACTGACACCAGACTGACCCCATCACGAGGCGAGGCTGACACCAGACTGACACCATCATGATGTGAGGCTGACACCAGACTGACCCCATCACGAGGCAGGGCTGACACCAGACTGACCCTATCACTAGGCGAGGCTGACACCAGACTGACACCATCACGAGGCGAGGCTGAAACCCGACTGACCCCATCACGACGCGAGGCTGACACCAGACTGACACCATCACGATGTGAGGCTGACACCAGACTGACCCCATCACGAGGAGAGGCTGACACCAGACTGACCCCATCACGAGGCGAGGCTGACACTAGACTGACCCCATCACGAGGCGAGGCTGACACCAGACTGACCCCATCACGAGGCGAGACTGACACCAGACTGACCCCATCACGAGGCGAGGCCGACACCGGACTGACACCATCACGAGGCGAGACTGACACTAGACTGACCCCATCATGATGTGAGGATGACACCAGACTGACCCCATCACTAGGCGAGGCTGACACCAGACTGACACCATCATGATGTGAGGCTGACACCAGACTGACCTCATCACGAGGCGAGGCTGACTCCAGACTGACACCATCATGATGTGAGGCTGACTACAGACTGACCCCATCACGAGGCGAGGCTGACACCAGACTGACCCCATCACGAGGCGAGGCTGACACCAGACTGACCCCATCACGAGGTGAGGCTGACACCAGACTGACCCCATCACGAGGCGAGGCTGACACCAGACTGACACCATCACGAGGCGAGACTGACACCGGACTGACCCAATCACGAGGCGAGGCTGACACCAGACTGACACCATCACGAGGCGAGGCTGACACCAGACTGACCCCATCACGAGGCGAGGCTGACACCAGACTGACCCCATCAAGAGGCGAGGCTGACACCAGACTGACCCCATCATGATGTGAGGCTGACACCAGACTGGCCTCATCACGAGGCGAGGCTGATACAAGACTGACACCATCACGAGTCGAGGCTGACACCAGACTGACACCATCATGATGTGAGGCTGACACCAGACTGACTTCATCACGAGGCGAGGCTGATACAAGACTGACACCATCACGAGTCGAGGCTGACACCAGACTGACACCATCATGATGTGAGGCTGACACCAGACTGAACCCATCACGAGGCGAGGCTGACACCAGACTGACCCCATCACGAGGCGAGGCTGACACCAGACTGACCCCATCACGAGGCGAGGCTGACACCAGACTGACCCCATCACGAGGCGAGGCTGAAACCAGACTGACCCAATCACGAGACAAGGCTGACACCAGACTGACCCCATCACGAGGCGAGGCTGACACCAGACTGACCCCATCACGAGGCGAGGCTGACACCAGACTGACCCCATCACGAGGCGAGGCTGACACCAGACTGACACCATCACGAGGCGAGGCTGACACCAGACTGACCCCATCACGAGACGAGACTGACACCAGACTGACCCCATCATGAGGCGAGACTGACACCAGAATGACACCATCACGAGGCAAGACTGACACCAGACTGACCCCATCACGAGGCGAGGCTGAAACCAGACTGACCCCGTCACGAGGCAAGGCTGACACCAGACTGACCCAATCACAAGGCGAGGCTGACACCAGACTGACACCATCACGAGGCGAGGCTGACACCAGACTGACCCCATCACGAGGCGAGACTGACACCGGACTGACCCCATCACGAGGCGAGGCTGACACCAGACTGACACCATCATGATGTGAGGCTGACACCAGACTGACCCCATCACGAGGTGAGGCTGACACCAGACTGACTCCATCACGAAGCGAGGCTGACACCAGACTGACCCCATCACGAGGCGAGACTGACACCAGACTGACCCCATCACAAGGCGAGACTGACACCAGACTGACCCCATCACAAGGCGAGGCTGACACCAGACTGATCCCATCACGAGGCGAGGCTGACACCAGACTGACCCCATCATGAGGCGAGGCTGACACCAGACTGACACGATCACGAGGCGAGGCTGACACCAGACTGACCCCATCACGAGGCGAGACTGACACGAGACTGACCCCATCACGAGGCGAGACTGACACCAGACTGACCCCATCACGAGGAGAGGCTGACACCAGACTGATCCCATCACGAGGCGAGGCTGACACCAGACTGACCCCATCACTAGGTGAGGCTGACACCAGACTGACCCCATCATGAGGCGAGGCTGACACCAGACTGACACGATCACGAGGCGAGGCTGACACCAGACTGACACCATCATGATGTGAGGCTGACACCAGACTGACCCCATCACTAGGCGAGGCTGACACCAGACTGACCCCATGACGAGGCGAGACTGACTCCAGACTGACCCCATCATGTTGTGAGGCTGACACCAGACTGACCCCATCACGAGGCGATGCTGACACCAGACTGACGCCATCACGAGGCGAGACTGACACCAGACTGACCCCATCACGAGGCGAGACTGACACCAGACTGACCCCATCACGGAGCGAGGCTGACACCAGACTGACCCCATCACGAGGCGAGACTGACACCAGACTGACACCATCACGAGGAGAGACTGACACCAGACTGACCCTATCATGATGTGAGGCTGACACCAGACTGACCCCATCACGAGGCAATGCTGACACCAGACTGACCCCATCACGAGGCGAGACTGACACCAGACTGACCCCTTCATGAGGATAGACTGACACCAGACTGACCCCATCACGGGACGAGGCTGACACCAGACTGACCCCATCACGAGGCGAGACTGACACCAGACTGACACCATCACGAGGCGAGGCTGACACCAGACTGACACCATCATGATGTGAGGCTGACACCAGACTGACCCCATCACGAGGCGAGACTGACACCAGACTGACCACATCACGAGGCGAGGCTGACACCAGACTGACACCATCACGAGGCGAGGCTGACACCAGACTGACACCATCATGATGTGAGGCTGACACCAGACTGACCCCATCACTAGGCGAGACTGACACCAGACTGACCCCATCACTAGGCGAGACTGACACCAGACTGACCCCATCACGAGGTGAGACTGACACCAGACTGACCCCATCACGAGGCGAGACTGACACCAGACTGACCCCATCACGAGGCGAGACTGACACCAGACTGACCCCATCACGAGGCGAGGCTGACACCAGACTGACCCAATCACAAGGCAAGGCTGACACCAGACTGACACCATCACGAGGCGAGACTGACACCAGACTGTCCCCATCACGAGGCGAGACTGACACCAGACTGACCCCATCACGAGGCGAGACTGACACCAGACTGACCCCATCACGGGACGAGGCTGACACCAGACTGACCCCATCACGAGGCGAGACTGACACCAGACTGACCCCATCACGAGGCGATGCTGACACCAGACTGACCCCATCACGAGGCGATGCTGACACCAGACTGACCCCATCACGAGGCGAGACTGACACCAGACTGACCCCATCACGAGGCGAGACTGACACCAGACTGACCCCATCACGATGTGAGGCTAACACCAGACTGACCCCATCACAAGGCGAGGCTGACACCAGACTGACCCCATCACGAGGCGAGACTGACACCGGACTGACCCCATCACGAGGCGAGGCTGACACCAGACTGACACCATCATGATGTGAGGCTGACACCAGACTGACCCCGTCATGGGGCGAGGCTGACACCAGACTGACCCCATCACGAGGCGAGGCTGACACCAGACTGACCCCATCACGAGGCGAGACTGACACCGGAATGACCCAATCACGGGGCGAGGCTGACACCAGACTGACCCCATCACGAGGCGAGGCTGACACCAGACTGACACCATCACGAGGCGTGGCTGACACCAGACTGACCCCATCATGATGTGAGGCTGACACCAGACTGACCCCATCACGAGGCGATGCTGACACCAGACTGACACCATCATGATATAAAGCTGACACCAGACTGACCCCGTCACGGGGCGAGGCTGACACCAGACTGACCCCATCACGGGGCGAGGCTGACACCAGACTGACCCCATCACGAGGCGAGGCTCACACCAGACTGACACCATCACGAGGCGTGGCTGACACCAGACTGACCCCATCATGATGTGAGGCTGACACCAGACTGACCCCATCACTAGGCGAGGCTGACACCAGACTGACCCCATCACGAGGCGAGGCTCACACCAGACTGACACTATCACGAGGCGAGGCTGACACCAGACTGACACCATCATAATGCGAGGCTGACACCAGACTGACCCCATCACGAGGCGAGATTGACACCAGACTGACCCCATCACGAGGCGAGACTGACACCAGACTGACCCCATCACGAGGCGAGACTGACACCAGACTGACCCCATCACGGGACGAGGCTGACACCAGACTGACCCCATCACGAGGCGAGACTGACACCAGACTGACCCCATCATGATGTGAGGCTGACACCAGACTGACCCCATCACGAGGCGAGGCTGACACCAGACTGACACCATCACGAGGCGAGACTGACACAGGACTAACCCCATCACGGGGCGAGGCTGACACCAGACTGACCCCATCACGAGGCGAGGCTGACACCAGACTGACACCATCACGAGACGTGGCTGACACCAGACTGACCCCATCATGATGTGAGGCTGACACCAGACTGACCCCATCACGAGGCGAGGCTGACACCAGACTGACCCCATCATGATGTGAGGCTGACACCAGACTGACCACATCACTAGGCGAGGCTGACACCAGACTGACCCCATCACGAGGCGAGGCTGACACCAGACTGACCCCATCACGAGGCGAGGCTGACACCAGACTGACACCATCACAAGGCGAGGCTGACACCAGTCTGACCCCATCACGAGGCGAGGCTGACACCAGACTGACCCCATCACTAGGCGAGGCTGACACCAGACTGACCCCATCACGAGGCGAGGCTGACACCAGACTGACCCCATCACGAGGCGAGGCTGACACCAGACTGACCCCATCACGAGGCGAGGCTGACACCAGACTGACCCCATCACGAAGCGAGGCTGACACCAGACTGACACCATCACAAGGCGAAGCTGACAAAAGATTGACACCATCATGATGTGAGGCTGACACCAGACTGACCCCGTCACGGGGCGAGGCTGACACCAGACTGACCCCATCACGGGGCGAGGCTGACACCAGACTGACCCCATCACGAGACGAGACTGACACCAGACTGACCCCATCAAGAGGCGAGGCTGACACCAGACTGACCCCATCACGAGGCGAGGCTGAAACCAGACTGACCCCCTCACGAGGCAAGGCTGACACCAGACTGACCCAATCACAAGGCGAGGCTGACACCAGACTGACACCATCACGAGGCGAGGCTGACACCAGACTGACCCCATCACGAGGCGAGACTGACACCGGACTGACCCCATCACGAGGCGAGGCTGACACCAGACTGACACCATCATGATGTGAGGCTGACACCAGACTGACCCCATCACGAGGTGAGGCTGACACCAGACTGACTCCATCACGAAGCGAGGCTGACACCAGACTGACCCCATCACGAGGCGAGACTGACACCAGACTGACCCCATCACAAGGCGAGACTGACACCAGACTGACCCCATCAAAAGGCGAGGCTGACACCAGACTGATCCCATCACGAGGCGAGGCTGACACCAGACTGACCCCATCATGAGGCGAGGCTGACACCAGACTGACACGATCACGAGGCGAGGCTGACACCAGACTGACCCCATCACGAGGCGAGACTGACACGAGACTGACCCCATCACGAGGCGAGACTGACACCAGACTGACCCCATCACGAGGCGAGGCTGACACCAGACTGATCCCATCACGAGGCGAGGCTGACACCAGACTGACCCCATCACTAGGTGAGGCTGACACCAGACTGACCCCATCATGAGGCGAGGCTGACACCAGACTGACACGATCACGAGGCGAGGCTGACACCAGACTGACACCATCATGATGTGAGGCTGACACCAGACTGACCCCATCACTAGGCGAGGCTGACACCAGACTGACCCCATGACGAGGCGAGACTGACTCCAGACTGACCCCATCATGTTGTGAGGCTGACACCAGACTGACCCCATCACGAGGCGATGCTGACACCAGACTGACGCCATCACGAGGCGAGACTGACACCAGACTGACCCCATCACGAGGCGAGACTGACACCAGACTGACCCCATCACGGGACGAGGCTGACACCAGACTGACCCCATCACGAGGCGAGACTGACACCAGACTGACACCATCACGAGGAGAGACTGACACCAGACTGACCCCATCATGATGTGAGGCTGACACCAGACTGACCCCATCACGAGGCGATGCTGACACCAGACTGACCCCATCACGAGGCGAGACTGACACCAGACTGACCCCTTCATGAGGATAGACTGACACCAGACTGACCCCATCACGGGACGAGGCTGACACCAGACTGACCCCATCACGAGGCGAGACTGACACCAGACTGACACCATCACGAGGCGAGGCTGACACCAGACTGACACCATCATGATGTGAGGCTGACACCAGACTGACCCCATCACGAGGCGAGACTGACACCAGACTGACCACATCACGAGGCGAGGCTGACACCAGACTGACACCATCACGAGGCGAGGCTAACACCAGACTGACACCATCATGATGTGAGGCTGACACCAGACTGACCCCCTCACTAGGCGAGACTGACACCAGACTGACCCCATCACTAGGCGAGACTGACACCAGACTGACCCCATCACGAGGTGAGACTGACACCAGACTGACCCTATCACGAGGCGAGACTGACAACAGACTGACCCCATCACGAGGCGAGACTGACACCAGACTGACCCCATCACGAGGCGAGGCTGACACCAGACTGACCCCATCACGAGGCGAGACTGACACCGGAATGACCCAATCACGGGGCGAGGCTGACACCAGACTGACCCCATCACGAGGCGAGGCTGACACCAGACTGACACCATCACGAGGCGTGGCTAACACCAGACTGACCCCATCATGATGTGAGGCTGACACCAGACTGACCCCATCACGAGGCGATGCTGACACCAGACTGACACCATCATGATATAAAGCTGACACCAGACTGACCCCGTCACGGGGCGAGGCTGACACCAGACTGACCCCATCACGGGGCGAGGCTGACACCAGACTGACCCCATCACGAGGCGAGACTCACACCAGACTGACACCATCACGAGGCGTGGCTGACACCAGACTGACCCCATCATGATGTGATGCTGACACCAGACTGACCCCATCACGAGGCGAGGCTGACACCAGACTGACCCCATCACGAGGCGAGGCTGACACCAGACTGACCCCATCACTAGGCGAGGCTGACATCAGACTGACCCCATCACAAGGCGAGGCTGACACGAGACTGACCCCATCACGAGGCGAGGCTGACACCAGACTGACCCCATCACGAGGCGAGGCTGACACCAGAATGACCCCATCACGAGGCGAGGCTGACACCAGACTGACAACATCACAAGGCGAAGCTGACACAAGATTGACACCATCATGATGTGAGGCTGACACCAGACTGACCCCGTCACGGGGCGAGGCTGACACCAGACTGACCCCATCACGAGGCGAGACTGACACCAGACTGACACCATCACGAGGCGTGGCTGACACCAGATTGACACCATCACGATGCGTGGCTGACACCAGACTGACCCCATCATGATGTGAGGCTGACACCAGACTGACCCCATCACGAGGCGAGGCTGATACCAGACTGACACCATCACGAGGCGAGGCTGACACCAGACTGACACCATCATGATGTGAGGCTGACACTAGAATGACCCCTTCACGAGGCGAGTCTGACACCAGACTGACCCCATCACGGGGCGAGGCTGACAAAAGATTGACCCCATCACGAGGCGAGACTGACACCAGACTGACCCCATCACTAACGAGGCTGACACCAGACTGACCCCATCAAGAGGCGAGGCTGACATCAGACTGACCCCATCACGAGGCGAGACTGACACCAGACTGACCCCATCACGAGGTGAGGCTGACACCAGACTGACACCATCATGATGTGAAGCTGACACCAGACTGACACCATCACTAGGCAAGGCTGACATCAGACTGAACCCATCACGAGGCGAGGCTGACACCAGACTGACACCATCATGATGTGAGGCTGGCACCAGACTGACCCCATCACGAGGCGATTCTGACACCAGACTGACTACATCACGAGGCGAGACTGACACCAGACTGACCCCATCACTAGCGAGGCTGACACCAGACTGACACCATCACGAGGCGAGGCTGACACCAGACTGACACCATCATGATTTGAGGCTGACTCCAGACTGACCCCATCACTAGGCGAGACTTACACCAGACTGACTCCATCACGAGGCGAGACTGACACCAGACTGACCCCATCACTAGCGAGGCTGACACCAGACTGACCCCCTCACGAGGCGAGGCTGACACCAGACTGACCCCATCACGAGGCGAGGCTGACATCAGACTGACCCCATCACGAGGCGAGGCTGACACCAGACTGAACCCATCACGAGGCGAGGCTGACACCAGACTTACACCATCACGAGGCGAGGCTGATACCAGACTGACCCCATCATGATGTGAGGCTGACACCAGACTGACCCCATCACGAGGCGAGGCTGACACCAGACTGACCCCATCACTAGGCGAGGCTGAGACCAGACTGACACCATCACAAGGCGAGGCTGACACCAGACTGACACCATCACAAGGCGAGGCTGATACCAGACTGACACCATCATGATGTGAGGCTGACAAGAGACTAACTCCATCACGGGGCGAGGCTGACACCAGACTGATACCATCACGAGGTGAGGCTGACACCAGACTTACCTCATCACGAGGCGAGGCTGACCCCAGACTGACCCCATCACGAGGTGAGGCTTACACCAGACTGACACCATCACGGGGCGAGACTGACACCAGACTGACCCCATCACGAGGTTAGGCTGACACCAGACTTACCTCATCACGAGGCGAGGCTGACCCCAGACTGACACCATCACGAGGCGAGGCTGACACCAGACTGACACCATCATGATTTGAGGCTGACACCAGAATGACCCCATCACTAGGCGAGACTTACACCAGACTGACTCCATCACGAGGCGAGACTGACACCAGACTGACCCCATCACTAGCGAGGCTGACACCAGACTGACCCCCTCACGAGGCGAGGCTGACACCAGACTGACCCCATCACGAGGCGAGGCTGACATCAGACTGACCCCATCACGAGGCGAGGCTGACACCAGACTGAACCCATCACGAGGCGAGGCTGACACCAGACTTACATCATCAAGAGGCGAGGCTGATACCAGACTGACCCCATCATGATGTGAGGCTGACATCAGACTGACCCCATCACGAGGCGAGGCTGACACCAGACTGACCCCATCACTAGGCGAGGCTGAGACCAGACTGACACCATCACAAGGCGAGGCTGACACCAGACTGACACCATCACAAGGCGAGACTGATACCAGACTGACACCATCATGATGTGAGGCTGACACCAGACTGACTCCATCACGGGGCGAGGCTGACACCAGACTGACACCATCACGAGGCGAGACTGACACCAGACTGACCCCATCACGAGGCGAGGCTGACACCTGACTGACCCCATCACGAGGCGAGGCTGACACCAGACTGACACCATCACGAGGCGAGCCTGACACCAGACTGACCCCATCAAGAGGCGAGGCTGACACCAGACTGACCCCATCACGAGGCGAGACTGACACCAGACTGATACCATCACGAGGTGAGGCTGACACCAGACTTACCTCATCACGAGGCGAGGCTGACCCCAGACTGACCCCATCACGAGGTGAGGCTTACACCAGACTGACACCATCACGTGGCGAGACTGACACCAGACTGACCCCATCACGAGGCGAGGCTGACACCAGACTGACCCCATCACGAGGTTAGGCTGACACCAGACTTACCTCATCACGAGGCGAGGCTGACCCCAGACTGACCCCATCACGAGGTGAGGCTTACACCAGACTGACACCATCACGAGGCGAGGCTGACACCAGACTGATCCCATCATGATGTGAGGCTGACACCAGACTGACCCCATCACTTGGCGAGGCTGACACCAGACTGACCCCATCACGAGGCGAGGCTGACACAAGACAGACACCATCACGAGGTGAGGCTGACACCAGACTGACCCCATCATGATGTGAGGCTGACACCAGACTGACCCCATCACGAGGCGAGGCTGACACCAGACTGACACCATCACGAGGCGAGCCTGACACCAGACTGACCCCATCAAGAGGCGAGGCTGACACCAGACTGACCCCATCACGAGGCGAGACTGACACCAGACTGATACCATCACGAGGTGAGGCTGACACCAGACTTACCTCATCACGAGGCGAGGCTGACCCCAGACTGACCCCATCACGAGGTGAGGCTTACACCAGACTGACACCATCACGGGGCGAGACTGACACCAGACTGACCCCATCACGAGGCGAGGCTGACACCAGACTGACCCCATCACGAGGTTAGGCTGACACCAGACTTACCTCATCACGAGGCGAGGCTGACCCCAGACTGACCCCATCACGAGGTGAGGCTTACACCAGACTGACACCATCACGAGGCGAGGCTGACACCAGACTGATCCCATCATGATGTGAGGCTGACACCAGACTGACCCCATCACTAGGCGAGGCTGACACCAGACTGACCCCATCACGAGGCGAGGCTGACACAAGACAGACACCATCACGAGGTGAGGCTGACACCAGACTGACCCCATCATGATGTGAGGCTGACACCAGACTGATCCCATCACTAGGCGAGGCTGACACCAGACTGACCCCATCACGAGGCGAGGCTGACATCAGACTGACCCCATCACGAGGCGAGGCTGACACCAGACTGAACCCATCACGAGGCGAGGCTGACACCAGACTTACACCATCACGAGGCGAGGCTGATACCAGACTTACACCATCACGAGGCGAGGCTGATACCAGACTGACCCCATCATGATGTGAGGCTGACACCAGACTGACCCCATCACGAGGCGAGGCTGACACCAGACTGACCCCATCACTAGGCAAGGCTGAGACCAGACTGACACCATCACAAGGCGAGGCTGACACCAGACTGACACCATCACAAGGCGAGGCTGATACCAGACTGACACCATCATGATGTGAGGCTGACACCAGACTGACTCCATCACGGGGCGAGGCTGACACCAGACTGACCCCATCACGAGGCGAGACTGACACCAGACTGACCCCATCACGAGGCGAGGCTGACACCAGACTGACCCCATCACGAGGCGAGGCTGACACCAGACTGACACCATCACGAGGCGAGCCTGACACCAGACTGACCCCATCAAGAGGCGAGGCTGACACCAGACTGACCCCATCACGAGGCGAGACTGACACCAGACTGACCCCATCACGAGGTGAGGCTTACACCAGACTGACACCATCACGGGGCGAGACTGACACCAGACTGACCCCATCATGAGGCGAGGCTGACACCAGACTGACCCCATCACGAGGTGAGGCTGACACCAGACTTACCTCATCACGAGGCGAGGCTGACCCCAGACTGACCCCATCACGAGGTGAGGCTTACACCAGACTGACACCATCACGGGGCGAGGCTGACACCAGACTGACACCATCACGGGGCGAGGCTGACAAAAGACTGACCCCATCACGAGGCGAGACTGACACCAGACTGACCCCATCACTAGTGTTGCTGACACCAGACTGACACCATCATGATGTGAGGCTGACACCAGACTTACCCCATCACAAGGCGAGACTGACACCAGACTGACCCCATCACGAGGCGAGGCTGACACCAGACTGACCCCATCACGAGGCAAGACTGACACCAGACTGACCCCATCGCGAGGCGAAACTGACACCAGACTGACTCCATCACGAGGCGAGATTGACACCAGACTGACCCCATCACTAGCGAGGCTGACACCAGACTGACACCATCACGAGGCGAGGCTTACACCAGACTGACACCATCACGGGGCGAGGCTGACACCAGACTGACACCATCACGAGGCGAGGCTGACACCAGACTGACACCATCATGATGTGAGGCTGACACCAGACTGACCCCATCACGAGGCGAGACTGACACCAGACTGACCCCATCACGAAGCGAGACTGACACCAGACTGACCCCATCACGAGGCGAGACTGACACCAGACTGACCCCATCACGAGGCGAGACTAACACCAGACTGACACCATCATGATGTGAGGCTGACACCAGACTGACACCATCACTAGGCGAGGCTGACACCAGACTGACCCCATCACGAGGCGAGGCTGACACCAGACTGACACCATCATGATGTGAGGCTGACACCAGACTGACCCATTCACGAGGCGAGGCTGACACCAGACTGACACCATCATGATGTGAGGCTGACACCAGACTGACCCCTTCACGAGGCGAGACTGACACCAGACTGACCCCATCACGGGGCGAGGCTGACAAAAGACTGACCCCATCACGAGGCAAGACTGACACCAGACTGACCCCATCACTAGTGTTGCTGACACCAGACTGACACCATCATGATGTGAGGCTGACACCAGACTTACCCCATCACAAGGCGAGACTGACACCAGACTGACCCCATCACGAGGCGAGGCTGACACCAGACTGACCCCATCACGAGGCAAGACTGACACCAGACTGACCCCATCGCGAGGCGAAACTGACACCAGACTGACTCCATCACGAGGCGAGATTGACACCAGACTGACCCCATCACTAGCGAGGCTGACACCAGACTGACACCATCACGAGGCGAGGCTTACACCAGACTGACACCATCATGATGTGAGGCTGACACCAGACTGACCCCATCACTAGGCGAGACTGAAACCAGACTGACCCCATCACAAGGCGAGGCTGACTCCAGACTGACTCCATCACGAGACGAGACTGACACCAGACTGACCCCATCACGAGGCGAAGCTGACACCAGACTGACCCCATCACGAGGCGAGACTGACACCAGACTGACCCCATCACGAGGCGAGGCTGACACCAGACTGACACCATCACTAGCGAGGCTGACACCAGACTGACACCATCACGAGGCGAGACTGACACCAAACTGACCCCATCACGAGGCGAGGCTGACACCAGACTGACCCCATCACTAGCGAGGCTGACACCAGACTGACACCATCACGAGGCGAGGCTGACACCAGACTGACACCATCATGATGTGAGGCTGACACCAGACTGACCCTATCACTAGGCGAGACTGAAACCAGACTGACCCCATCACGAGGCGAGGCTGACACCAGAATGACCCCATCACGAGACGAGACTGACACCAGACTGACCCCATCACGAGGCGAAGCTGACACCAGAATGACCCCATCACGAGGCGAGGCTGACACCAGACTGACCCCATCACTAGCGAGGCTGACACCAGACTGACCCCATCACGAGGCGAGGCTGACACCAGACTGACACCATCACGAGGCGAGCCTGACACCAGACTGACCCCATAAAGAGGCGAGGCTGACATCAGACTGACCCCATCACGAGGCGAGACTGACACCAGACTGACCCCATCACGAGACGAGGCTGACACCAGACTGACCCCATCACGAGGTGAGGCTGACACCAGACTTACCTCATCACGAGGCGAGGCTGACCCCAGACTGACCCCATCACGAGGTGAGGCTTACACCAGACTGACACCATCACGGGGCGAGACTGACACCAGACTGACCCCATCACGAGGCGAAGCTGACACCAGACTGACCCCATCACGAGGCGAGGCTGACACCAGACTGACCCCATCACGAGGCGAGGCTGACACCAGACTGACACCATCACGAGGCGAGGCTGACACCAGACTGACACCATCACGGGCGAGGCTGACACCAAACTGACCCCATCACGAGGCGAGGTTGACACCAGACTGACACCATTATGATGAGAGGCTGACACCAGACTGACCCCATCACGAGGCGAGACTGACACCAGACTGACCCCATCACGAGGCGAGGCTGACACCAGACTGACCCCATCACGAGGCAAGACTGACACCAGACTGACCCCATCGCGAGGCGAAACTGACACCAGACTGACTCCATCACGAGGCGAGATTGACACCAGACTGACCCCATCACTAGCGAGGCTGACACCAGACTGACACCATCACGAGGCGAGGCTTACACCAGACTGACACCATCATGATGTGAGGCTGACACCAGACTGACCCCATCACTAGGCGAGACTGAAACCAGACTGACCCCATCACAAGGCGAGGCTGACTCCAGACTGACTCCATCACGAGACGAGACTGACACCAGACTGACCCCATCACGAGGCGAAGCTGACACCAGACTGACCCCATCACGAGGCGAGACTGACACCAGACTGACCCCATCACGAGGCGAGGCTGACACCAGACTGACCCCATCACTAGCGAGGCTGACACCAGACTGACACCATCACGAGGCGAGGCTGACACCAGACTGACACCATCATGATGTGAGGCTGAAACCAGACTGACCCTATCACTAGGCGAGACTGAAACCAGACTGACCCCATCACGAGGCGAGGCTGACACCAGAATGACCCCATCACGAGACGAGACTGACACCAGACTGACCCCATCACGAGGCGAAGCTGACACCAGAATGACCCCATCACGAGGCGAGGCTGACACCAGACTGACCCCATCACTAGCGAGGCTGACACCAGACTGACCCCATCACGAGGCGAGGCTGACACCAGACTGACACCATCACGAGGCGAGCCTGACACCAGACTGACCCCATAAAGAGGCGAGGCTGACATCAGACTGACCCCATCACGAGGCGAGACTGACACCAGACTGACCCCATCACGAGACGAGGCTGACACCAGACTGACCCCATCACGAGGTGAGGCTGACACCAGACTTACCTCATCACGAGGCGAGGCTGACCCCAGACTGACCCCATCACGAGGTGAGGCTTACACCAGACTGACACCATCACGGGGCGAGACTGACACCAGACTGACCCCATCACGAGGCGAAGCTGACACCAGACTGACCCCATCACGAGGCGAGGCTGACACCAGACTGACCCCATCACGAGGCGAGGCTGACACCAGACTGACACCATCACGAGGCGAGGCTGACACCAGACTGACACCATCACGGGCGAGGCTGACACCAAACTGACCCCATCACGAGGCGAGGTTGACACCAGACTGACACCATTATGATGAGAGGCTGACACCAGACTGACCCCATCACGAGGCGAGACTGACACCAGACTGACCCCATCACGAGGTGAGACTGACACCAGACTGACCCCATCACGAGGCGAGACTGACACCAGACTGACACCATCACGAGGTGAGGCTTACACCAGACTGACCCCATCACGAGGCGAGGCTGACACCAGACTGACACCATCATGATGTGAGGCTGAAACCAGACTGACCCCATCACAAGGCGAGACTGACACCAGACTGACACCATCACGAGGCGAGCCTGACACCAGACTGACCCCATAAAGAGGCGAGGCTGACATCAGACTGACCCCATCACGAGGCGAGACTGACACCAGACTGACCCCATCACGAGACGAGGCTGACACCAGACTGACCCCATCACGAGGTGAGGCTGACACCAGACTTACCTCATCACGAGGCGAGGCTGACCCCAGACTGACCCCATCACGAGGTGAGGCTTACACCAGACTGACACCATCACGGGGCGAGACTGACACCAGACTGACCCCATCACGAGGCGAAGCTGACACCAGACTGACCCCATCACGAGGCGAGGCTGACACCAGACTGACCCCATCACGAGGCGAGGCTGACACCAGACTGACACCATCACGAGGCGAGGCTGACACCAGACTGACACCATCACGGGCGAGGCTGACACCAAACTGACCCCATCACGAGGCGAGGTTGACACCAGACTGACACCATTATGATGAGAGGCTGACACCAGACTGACCCCATCACGAGGCGAGACTGACACCAGACTGACCCCATCACGAGGTGAGACTGACACCAGACTGACCCCATCACGAGGCGAGACTGACACCAGACTGACACCATCACGAGGTGAGGCTTACACCAGACTGTCCCCATCACGAGGCGAGGCTGACACCAGACTGACACCATCATGATCTGAGGCTGAAACGAGACTGACCCCATCACAAGGCGAGACTGACACCAGACTGACCCCATCACGAGGCGAGACTGACACCGGACTGACCCCATCAAGAGGCGAGGCTGACAACAGACTTACCCCATCACGAGGCGAGGCTGACACCAGACTGACCCCATCACGAGGCGAGACTGACACAAGACTGACCCCATCACGAGGCGAGGCTGACACCAGACTGACACCATCACGATGTGAGGCTGACACCAGACTGACACCATCATGATGTGAGGCTGACACCAGACTGACCCAATCACTAGGCGAGACTGAAACCAGACTGACCCCATCACAAGGCGAGGCTGACTCCAGACTGACTCCATCACGAGACGAGACTGACACCAGACTGACCCCATCACGAGGCGAAGCTGACACCAGACTGACCCCATCACGAGGCGAGACTGACACCAGACTGACCCCATCACGAGGCGAGGCTGACACCAGACTGACCCCATCAATAGAGAGGCTGACACCAGACTGACACCATCACGAGGCGAGACTGACACCAAACTGACCCCATCACGAGGCGAGGCTGACACCAGACTGACCCCATCACTAGCGAGGCTGACACCAGACTGACACCATCACGAGGCGAGGCTGACACCAGACTGACACCATCATGATGTGAGGCTGACACCAGACTGACCCCATCACTAGGCGAGACTGAAACCAGACTGACCCCATCACGAGGCGAGGCTGACACCAGACTGACCCCATCACGAGGCGAGACTGACACCAGACTGACCCCATCACGAGGCGAGGCTGACCCCACACTGACCCCATCACGAGGCGAGACTGACACCAGACTTACCCCATCACGTGGAAAGGCTGACACCAGCCTGACACCATCACAAGGCGAAGCTGACACCAGATTGACACCATCATGATGTGAGGCTGACACCAGACTGACCCCATCACTAGGCGAGACTGACACCAGACTGACCCCATCACGAGGCGAGACTGACACCAGACTTACCCATTCACGAGGCGAGACTGACACCAGACTGACACCATCACAAGGCGAGGTGGACACCGGACTGACCCCATCACGAGGCGAGGCGGACACCAGACTGACCCCATCAGGAGGCGAGGCTGACACCAGACTGACCCCATCACTAGCGAGGCTGACACCAGACTGACCCATCACGAGGCGAGGCTGACACCACACTGACCCCATCACGGGGCGAGGCTGACACCAGACTGACCCCATCACGAGGCGAGGCTGACACCAGACTGACGCCATCACGAGGCGAGACTGACACAGGACTGACCCCATCAAGGGGCGAGGCTTACACCAGACTGACCCCATCACGAGGCGACACTGACACCAGACTGACCCCATCACGAGGCGAGACTGACACCAGACTGACCCCATCATGATGTGAGGCTGACACGACTGACCCCATCACGAGGCGAGGCTGACACCAGACTGACCCCATCACGAGGCGAGGCTGACACCAGACTGACCCCATCACGAGGCCAGGCTGACACCAGACTGACCCCATCACTAGGCGAGGCTGACACCAGACAGACCCCATCACGAGGCAAGGCTGACACCAGACTGACACCATCACGAGGCGAGGCTGACACCACAATGACACCATCTTGATTTGAGGCTGACACCAGACTGACCCCATCACTAGGCGAGACTTACACCAGGCTGACCCCATCACGAGGCGAGGCTGACACCAGACTGACCCCATCACGAGGCGAGACTGACACAAGACTGACCCCATCACGAGGCGAGACTGACACAAGACTGACCCGATCACGAGGCGAGGCTGACACCAGACTGACCCCATCACGAGGCGAGGCTGACACAAGACTGACACCATCACGAGGTGAGGCTGACACCAGACTGACCCCATCATGATGTGAGGCTGACACCAGACTGATCCCATCACTAGGCGAGGCTGACACCAGACTGACCCCATCACGAGGCGAGGCTGACACCAGACTGACACCATCACGAGGCGAGGCTGACACCAGACTGACACCATCATGATGTGAGGCTGACACCAGACTGACCCCATCACGAGGGGAGACTGACAACAGACTGACCCCATCACGAGGCGAGACTGACACCAGACTGACCCCATCACGAGGCGATGCTGACACCAGACTTACCCCATCACGAGGCGAGGCTGACACCAGACTGACACCATCACAAGGCGAAGCTGACACCAGATTGACACCATGATGATGTGAGGCTGACACCAGACTGACCCCGTCACTGGGCGAGGCTGACACCAGACTGACCCCATCACGGGGCGAGGCTGACACCAGACTGACCCCATCACGAGACGAGACTGACACCAGACTGACCCCATCAAGAGGCGAGGCTGACACCAGACTGACCCCATCACGAGACGAGACTGACACCAGACTGACCCCATCACGAGGCGAGGCTGACACCCGACTGGCCCCATCACGAGGCGAGACTGACACCTGACTGACCCCATCACGGGGCGAGGCTGACACCAGACTGACCCCATCACGAGGCGAGGCTGACACCAGACTGACACCATCACGAGGCGTGGCTGACACCAGACTGACCCCATCATGATGTGAGGCTGACAGCAGACTGACCCCATCACGAGGCGAGACTGACACCAGACTGACCCCATCACGAGGCGAGACTGACACCAGACTGACACCATCATGATGTGAGACTGACACCAGAATGACACCATCACGAGGCGAGAATGACACCAGACTGACCCCATCACTAGGCAAGGCTGACACCAGACTGACCCCATCACGAGTCGAGGCTGACACCAGACTGACCCCATCACGAGGCGAGACTGACACCAGACTGACCCCATCACGAGGCGAGGCTGACAGCAGACTGACCCCATCACGAGGCGAGACTGACACCAGACTTACCCCATCACGAGGCGAGGCTGACACCAGACTGACACCATCACAAGGCGAAGCTGACACCAGATTGACACCATCATGATGTGAGGCTGACACCAGACTGACCCCATCACAGGACGAGGCTGACACCAGACTGACCCCATCACGAGGCGAGACTGACACCGGACTGACCCCATCACGAGGCGAGGCTGACACCAGACTGACACCATCATGATGTGAGGCTGACACCAGACTGACCCCGTCATGGGGCGAGGCTGACACCAGACTGACCCCATCACGAGGCGAGGCTGACACCAGACTGACCCCATCACGAGGCGAGACTGACACCGGAATGACCCAATCACGGGGCGAGGCTGACACCAGACTGACCCCATCACGAGGCGAGGCTGACACCAGACTGACACCATCACGAGGCGTGGCTAACACCAGACTGACCCCATCATGATGTGAGGCTGACACCAGACTGACCCCATCACGAGGCGATGCTGACACCAGACTGACACCATCATGATATAAAGCTGACACCAGACTGACCCCGTCACGGGGCGAGGCTGACACCAGACTGACCCCATCACGGGGCGAGGCTGACACCAGACTGACCCCATCACGAGGCGAGACTCACACCAGACTGACACCATCACGAGGCGTGGCTGACACCAGACTGACCCCATCATGATGTGAGGCTGACACCAGACTGACCCCATCACTAGGCGAGGCTGACACCAGACTGACCCCATCACGAGGCGAGGCTCACACCAGACTGACACCATCACGAGGCGAGGCTGACACCAGACTGACACCATCATAATGCGAGGCTGACACCAGACTGACCCCATCACGAGGCGAGATTGACACCAGACTGACCCCATCACGAGGCGAGACTGACACCAGACTGACCCCATCACGGGACGAGGCTGACACCAGACTGACCCCATCACGAGGCGAGACTGACACCAGACTGACCCCATCATGATGTGAGGCTGACACCAGACTGACCCCATCACGAGGCGAGGCTGACACCAGACTGACCCCATCACGAGGCGAGGCTGACACCAGACTGACCCCATCACTAGGCGAGGCTGACATCAGACTGACCCCATCACAAGGCGAGGCTGACACGAGACTGACCCCATCACGAGGCGAGGCTGACACCAGACTGACCCCATCACGAGGCGAGGCTGACACCAGACTGACCCCATCACGAGGCGAGGCTGACACCAGACTGACAACATCACAAGGCGAAGCTGACACAAGATTGACACCATCATGATGTGAGGCTGACACCAGACTGACCCCGTCACGGGGCGAGGCTGACACCAGACTGACCCCATCACGAGGCGAGACTGACACCAGACTGACACCATCACGAGGCGTGGCTGACACCAGATTGACACCATCACGATGCGTGGCTGACACCAGACTGACCCCATCATGATGTGAGGCTGACACCAGACTGACCCCATCACGAGGCGAGGCTGATACCAGACTGACACCATCACGAGGCGAGGCTGACACCAGACTGACACCATCATGATGTGAGGCTGACACTAGAATGACCCCTTCACGAGGCGAGTCTGACACCAGACTGACCCCATCACGGGGCGAGGCTGACAAAAGATTGACCCCATCACGAGGCGAGACTGACACCAGACTGACCCCATCACTAACGAGGCTGACACCAGACTGACCCCATCAAGAGGCGAGGCTGACATCAGACTGACCCCATCACGAGGCGAGACTGACACCAGACTGACCCCATCACGAGGTGAGGCTGACACCAGACTGACACCATCATGATGTGAGGCTGACACCAGACTGACACCATCACT
This sequence comes from Staurois parvus, assembly GCF_062004578.1. Lineage (NCBI taxonomy): Eukaryota > Metazoa > Chordata > Amphibia > Anura > Ranidae > Staurois > Staurois parvus. Next base: position 196,532 of record NW_028320199.1, read on the forward strand.
AGGCAAGGCTGACATCAGACTGAACCCATCACGAGGCGAGGCTGACACCAGACTGACACCATCATGATGTGAGGCTGGCACCAGACTGACCCCATCACGAGGCGATTCTGACACCAGACTGACTACATCACGAGGCGAGACTGACACCAGACTGACCCCATCACTAGCGAGGCTGACACCAGACTGACACCATCACGAGGCGAGGCTGACACCAGACTGACACCATCATGATTTGAGGCTGACACCAGACTGACCCCATCACTAGGCGAGACTTACACCAGACTGACTCCATCACGAGGCGAGACTGACACCAGACTGACCCCATCACTAGCGAGGCTGACACCAGACTGACCCCCTCACGAGGCGAGGCTGACACCAGACTGACCCCATCACGAGGCGAGGCTGACATCAGACTGACCCCATCACGAGGCGAGGCTGACACCAGACTGAACCCATCACGAGGCGAGGCTGACACCAGACTTACACCATCACGAGGCGAGGCTGATACCAGACTGACACCATCACAAGGCGAGGCTGATACCAGACTGACACCATCATGATGTGAGGCTGACAAGAGACTGACTCCATCACGGGGCGAGGCTGACACCAGACTGATACCATCACGAGGTGAGGCTGACACCAGACTTACCTCATCACGAGGCGAGGCTGACCCCAGACTGACCCCATCACGAGGTGAGGCTTACACCAGACTGACACCATCACGGGGCGAGACTGACACCAGACTGACCCCATCACGAGGCGAGGCTGACACCAGACTGACCCCATCACGAGGTTAGGCTGACACCAGACTTACCTCATCACGAGGCGAGGCTGACCCCAGACTGACACCATCACGAGGCGAGGCTGACACCAGACTGACACCATCATGATTTGAGGCTGACACCAGAATGACCCCATCACTAGGCGAGACTTACACCAGACTGACTCCATCACGAGGCGAGACTGACACCAGACTGACCCCATCACTAGCGAGGCTGACACCAGACTGACCCCCTCACGAGGCGAGGCTGACACCAGACTGACCCCATCACGAGGCGAGGCTGACATCAGACTGACCCCATCACGAGGCGAGGCTGACACCAGACTGAACCCATCACGAGGCGAGGCTGACAACAGACTTACATCATCAAGAGGCGAGGCTGATACCAGACTGACCCCATCATGATGTGAGGCTGACATCAGACTGACCCCATCACGAGGCGAGGCTGACACCAGACTGACCCCATCACTAGGCGAGGCTGAGACCAGACTGACACCATCACAAGGCGAGGCTGACACCAGACTGACACCATCACAAGGCGAGACTGATACCAGACTGACACCATCATGATGTGAGGCTGACACCAGACTGACTCCATCACGGGGCGAGGCTGACACCAGACTGACACCATCACGAGGCGAGACTGACACCAGACTGACCCCATCACGAGGCGAGGCTGACACCAGACTGACCCCATCACGAGGCGAGGCTGACACCAGACTGACACCATCACGAGGCGAGCCTGACACCAGACTGACCCCATCAAGAGGCGAGGCTGACACCAGACTGACCCCATCACGAGGCGAGACTGACACCAGACTGATACCATCACGAGGTGAGGCTTACACCAGACTTACCTCATCACGAGGCGAGGCTGACCCCAGACTGACCCCATCACGAGGTGAGGCTTACACCAGACTGACACCATCACGGGGCGAGACTGACACCAGACTGACCCCATCACGAGGCGAGGCTGACACCAGACTGACCCCATCACGAGGTTAGGCTGACACCAGACTTACCTCATCACGAGGCGAGGCTGACCCCAGACTGACCCCATCACGAGGTGAGGCTTACACCAGACTGACACCATCACGAGGCGAGGCTGACACCAGACTGATCCCATCATGATGTGAGGCTGACACCAGACTGACCCCATCACTTGGCGAGGCTGACACCAGACTGACCCCATCACGAGGCGAGGCTGACACAAGACAGACACCATCACGAGGTGAGGCTGACACCAGACTGACCCCATCATGATGTGAGGATGACACCAGACTGACCCCATCACGAGGCGAGGCTGACACCAGACTGACACCATCACGAGGCGAGCCTGACACCAGACTGACCCCATCAAGAGGCGAGGCTGACACCAGACTGACCCCATCACGAGGCGAGACTGACACCAGACTGATACCATCACGAGGTGAGGCTGACACCAGACTTACCTCATCACGAGGCGAGGCTGACCCCAGACTGACCCCATCACGAGGTGAGGCTTACACCAGACTGACACCATCACGGGGCGAGACTGACACCAGACTGACCCCATCACGAGGCGAGGCTGACACCAGACTGACCCCATCACGAGGTTAGGCTGACACCAGACTTACCTCATCACGAGGCGAGGCTGACCCCAGACTGACCCCATCACGAGGTGAGGCTTACACCAGACTGACACCATCACGAGGCGAGGCTGACACCAGACTGATCCCATCATGATGTGAGGCTGACACCAGACTGACCCCATCACTAGGCGAGGCTGACACCAGACTGACCCCATCACGAGGCGAGGCTGACACAAGACAGACACCATCACGAGGTGAGGCTGACACCAGACTGACCCCATCATGATGTGAGGCTGACACCAGACTGATCCCATCACTAGGCGAGGCTGACACCAGACTGACCCCATCACGAGGCGAGGCTGACACCAGACTGACACCATCACGAGGCGAGGCTGACACCAGACTGACCCCATCACGAGGCGAGGCTGACATCAGACTGACCCCATCACGAGGCGAGGCTGACACCAGACTGAACCCATCACGAGGCGAGGCTGACACCAGACTTACACCATCACGAGGCGAGGCTGATACCAGACTGACCCCATCATGATGTGAGGCTGACACCAGACTGACACCATCACGAGGCGAGGCTGACACCAGACTGACCCCATCACTAGGCAAGGCTGAGACCAGACTGACACCATCACAAGGCGAGGCTGACACCAGACTGACACCATCACAAGGCGAGGCTGATACCAGACTGACACCATCATGATGTGAGGCTGACACCAGACTGACTCCATCACGGGGCGAGGCTGACACCAGACTGACCCCATCACGAGGCGAGACTGACACCAGACTGACCCCATCACGAGGCGAGGCTGACACCAGACTGACCCCATCACGAGGCGAGGCTGACACCAGACTGACACCATCACGAGGCGAGCCTGACACCAGACTGACCCCATCAAGAGGCGAGGCTGACACCAGACTGACCCCATCACGAGGCGAGACTGACACCAGACTGACCCCATCACGAGGTGAGGCTTACACCAGACTGACACCATCACGGGGCGAGACTGACACCAGACTGACCCCATCATGAGGCGAGGCTGACACCAGACTGACCCCATCACGAGGTGAGGCTGACACCAGACTTACCTCATCACGAGGCGAGGCTGACCCCAGACTGACCCCATCACGAGGTGAGGCTTACACCAGACTGACACCATCACGGGGCGAGGCTGACACCAGACTGACACCATCACGAGGCGAGGCTGACACCAGACTGACACCATCATGATGTGAGGCTGACACCAGACTGACCCCATCACGAGGCGAGACTGACACCAGACTGACCCCATCACAAGGCGAGACTGACACCAGACTGACCCCATCACGAGGCGAGACTGACACCAGACTGACCCCATCACGAGGCGAGACTAACACCAGACTGACACCATCATGATGTGAGGCTGACACCAGACTGACACCATCACTAGGCGAGGCTGACACCAGACTGACCCCATCACGAGGCGAGGCTGACACCAGACTGACACCATCATGATGTGAGGCTGACACCAGACTGACCCCATCACGAGGCGAGGCTGACACCAGACTGACACCATCATGATGTGAGGCTGACACCAGACTGACCCCTTCACGAGGCGAGACTGACACCAGACTGACCCCATCACGGGGCGAGGCTGACAAAAGACTGACCCCATCACGAGGCGAGACTGACACCAGACTGACCCCATCACTAGTGTTGCTGACACCAGACTGACACCATCATGATGTGAGGCTGACACCAGACTTACCCCATCACAAGGCGAGACTGACACCAGACTGACCCCATCACGAGGCGAGGCTGACACCAGACTGACCCCATCACGAGGCAAGACTGACACCAGACTGACCCCATCGCGAGGCGAAACTGACACCAGACTGACTCCATCACGAGGCGAGATTGACACCAGACTGACCCCATCACTAGCGAGGCTGACACCAGACTGACACCATCACGAGGCGAGGCTTACACCAGACTGACACCATCATGATGTGAGGCTGACACCAGACTGACCCCATCACTAGGCGAGACTGAAACCAGACTGACCCCATCACAAGGCGAGGCTGACTCCAGACTGACTCCATCACGAGACGAGACTGACACCAGACTGACCCCATAAAGAGGCGAGGCTGACATCAGACTGACCCCATCACGAGGCGAGACTGACACCAGACTGACCCCATCACGAGACGAGGCTGACACCAGACTGACCCCATCACGAGGTGAGGCTGACACCAGACTTACCTCATCACGAGGCGAGGCTGACCCCAGACTGACCCCATCACGAGGTGAGGCTTACACCAGACTGACACCATCACGGGGCGAGACTGACACCAGACTGACCCCATCACGAGGCGAAGCTGACACCAGACTGACCCCATCACGAGGCAAGACTGACACCAGACTGACCCCATCGCGAGGCGAAACTTACACCAGACTGACTCCATCACGAGGCGAGATTGACACCAGACTGACCCCATCACTAGCGAGGCTGACACCAGACTGACACCATCACGAGGCGAGGCTTACACCAGACTGACACCATCATGATGTGAGGCTGACACCAGACTGACCCCATCACTAGGCGAGACTGAAACCAGACTGACCCCATCACAAGGCGAGGCTGACTCCAGACTGACTCCATCACGAGACGAGACTGACACCAGACTGACCCCATCACGAGGCGAAGCTGACACCAGACTGACCCCATCACGAGGCGAGACTGACACCAGACTGACCCCATCACGAGGCGAGGCTGACACCAGACTGACACCATCACTAGCGAGGCTGACGCCAGACTAACACCATCACGAGGCGAGACTGACACCAAACTGACCCCATCACGAGGCGAGGCTGACACCAGACTGACCCCATCACTAGCGAGGCTGACACCAGACTGACACCATCACGAGGCGAGGCTGACACCAGACTGACACCATCATGATGTGAGGCTGACACCAGACTGACCCTATCACTAGGCGAGACTGAAACCAGACTGACCCCATCACGAGGCGAGGCTGACACCAGAATGACCCCATCACGAGACGAGACTGACACCAGACTGACCCCATCACGAGGCGAAGCTGACACCAGAATGACCCCATCACGAGGCGAGGCTGACACCAGACTGACCCCATCACTAGCGAGGCTGACACCAGACTGACCCCATCACGAGGCGAGGCTGACACCAGACTGACACCATCACGAGGCGAGCCTGACACCAGACTGACCCCATAAAGAGGCGAGGCTGACATCAGACTGACCCCATCACGAGGCGAGACTGACACCAGACTGACCCCATCACGAGACGAGGCTGACACCAGACTGACCCCATCACGAGGTGAGGCTGACACCAGACTTACCTCATCACGAGGCGAGGCTGACCCCAGACTGACCCCATCACGAGGTGAGGCTTACACCAGACTGACACCATCACGGGGCGAGACTGACACCAGACTGACCCCATCACGAGGCGAAGCTGACACCAGACTGACCCCATCACGAGGCGAGGCTGACACCAGACTGACCCCATCACGAGGCGAGGCTGACACCAGACTGACACCATCACGAGGCGAGGCTGACACCAGACTGACACCATCACAGGCGAGGCTGACACCAAACTGACCCCATCACGAGGCGAGGTTGACACCAGACTGACACCATTATGATGAGAGGCTGACACCAGACTGACCCCATCACGAGGCGAGACTGACACCAGACTGACCCCATCACGAGGTGAGACTGACACCAGACTGACCCCATCACGAGGCGAGACTGACACCAGACTGACACCATCACGAGGTGAGGCTTACACCAGACTGACCCCATCACGAGGCGAGGCTGACACCAGACTGACACCATCATGATGTGAGGCTGAAACCAGACTGACCCCATCACAAGGCGAGACTGACACCAGACTGACACCATCACGAGGCGAGCCTGACACCAGACTGACCCCATAAAGAGGCGAGGCTGACATCAGACTGACCCCATCACGAGGCGAGACTGACACCAGACTGACCCCATCACGAGACGAGGCTGACACCAGACTTACCTCATCACGAGGCGAGGCTGACCCCAGACTGACCCCATCACGAGGTGAGGCTTACACCAGACTGAAACCATCACGGGGCGAGACTGACACCAGACTGACCCCATCACGAGGCGAAGCTGACACCAGACTGACCCCATCACGAGGCGAGGCTGACACCAGACTGACCCCATCACGAGGCGAGGCTGACACCAGACTGACACCATCACGAGGCGAGGCTGACACCAGACTGACACCATCACGGGCGAGGCTGACACCAAACTGACCCCATCACGAGGCGAGGTTGACACCAGACTGACACCATTATGATGAGAGGCTGACACCAGACTGACCCCATCACGAGGCGAGACTGACACCAGACTGACCCCATCACGAGGTGAGACTGACACCAGACTGACCCCATCACGAGGCGAGACTGACACCAGACTGACACCATCACGAGGTGAGGCTTACACCAGACTGACCCCATCACGAGGCGAGGCTGACACCAGACTGACACCATCATGATCTGAGGCTGAAACCAGACTGACCCCATCACAAGGCGAGACTGACACCAGACTGACCCCATCACGAGGCGAGACTGACACCGCACTGACCCCATCAAGAGGCGAGGCTGACAACAGACTGACCCCATCACGAGGCGAGGCTGACACCAGACTGACCCCATCACGAGGCGAGACTGACACAAGACTGACCCCATCACGAGGCGAGGCTGACACCAGACTGACACCATCACGATGTGAGGCTGACACCAGACTGACACCATCATGATGTGAGGCTGACACCAGACTGACCCCATCACTAGGCGAGACTGAAACCAGACTGACCCCATCACAAGGCGAGGCTGACTCCAGACTGACTCCATCACGAGACGAGACTGACACCAGACTGACCCCATCACGAGGCGAAGCTGACACCAGACTGACCCCATCACGAGGCGAGACTGACACCAGACTGACCCCATCACGAGGCGAGGCTGACACCAGACTGACCCCATCAATAGAGAGGCTGACACCAGACTGACACCATCACGAGGCGAGACTGACACCAAACTGACCCCATCACGAGGCGAGGCTGACACCAGACTGACCCCATCACTAGCGAGGCTGACACCAGACTGACACGTTCACGAGGCGAGGCTGACACCAGACTGACACCATCATGATGTGAGGCTGACACCAGACTGACCCCATCACTAGGCGAGACTGAAACCAGACTGACCCCATCACGAGGCGAGGCTGACACCAGACTGACCCCATCACGAGGCGAGACTGACACCAGACTGACCCCATCACGAGGCGAGGCTGACCCCACACTGACCCCATCACGAGGCGAGACTGACACCAGACTTACCCCATCACGTGGAAAGGCTGACACCAGCCTGACACCATCACAAGGCGAAGCTGACACCAGATTGACACCATCATGATGTGAGGCTGACACCAGACTGACCCCATCACTAGGCGAGACTGACACCAGACTGACCCCATCACGAGGCGAGACTGACACCAGACTTACCCATTCACGAGGCGAGACTGACACCAGACTGACACCATCACAAGGCGAGGTGGACACCGGACTGACCCCATCACGAGGCGAGGCGGACACCAGACTGACCCCATCAGGAGGCGAGGCTGACACCAGACTGACCCCATCACTAGCGAGGCTGACACCAGACTGACCCATCACGAGGCGAGGCTGACACCACACTGACCCCATCACGGGGCGAGGCTGACACCAGACTGACCCCATCACGAGGCGAGGCTGACACCAGACTGACGCCATCACGAGGCGAGACTGACACAGGACTGACCCCATCAAGGGGCGAGGCTTACACCAGACTGACCCCATCACGAGGCGACACTGACACCAGACTGACCCCATCACGAGGCGAGACTGACACCAGACTGACCCCATCATGATGTGAGGCTGACACGACTGACCCCATCACGAGGCGAGGCTGACACCAGACTGACCCCATCACGAGGCGAGGCTGACACCAGACTGACCCCATCACGAGGCCAAGCTGACACCAGACTGACCCCATCACTAGGCGAGGCTGACACCAGACAGACCCCATCACGAGGCAAGGCTGACACCAGACTGACACCATCACGAGGCGAGGCTGACACCACACTGACACCATCATGATTTGAGGCTGACACCAGACTGACCCCATCACTAGGCGAGACTTACACCAGGCTGACCCCATCACGAGGCGAGGCTGACACCAGACTGACCCCATCACGAGGCGAGACTGACACAAGACTGACCCAATCACGAGGCGAGACTGACACAAGACTGACCCAATCACGAGGCGAGGCTGACACCAGACTGACCCCATCACGAGGCGAGGCTGACACAAGACTGACACCATCATGAGGTGAGGCTGACACCAGACTGACCCCATCATGATGTGAGGCTGACACCAGACTGATCCCATCACTAGGCGAGGCTGACACCAGACTGACCCCATCACGAGGCGAGGCTGACACCAGACTGACACCATCACGAGGCGAGGCTGACACCAGACTGACACCATCATGATGTGAGGCTGACACCAGACTGACCCCATCACGAGGGGAGACTGACAACAGACTGACCCCATCACGAGGCGAGACTGACACCAGACTGACCCCATCACGAGGCGATGCTGACACCAGACTTACCCCATCACGAGGCGAGGCTGACACCAGACTGACACCATCACAAGGCGAAGCTGACACCAGATTGACACCATGATGATGTGAGGCTGACACCAGACTGACCCCGTCACGGGGCGAGGCTGACACCAGACTGACCCCATCACGGGGCGAGGCTGACACCAGACTGACCCCATCACGAGACGAGACTGACACCAGACTGACCCCATCAAGAGGCGAGGCTGACACCAGACTGACCCCATCACGAGACGAGACTGACACCAGACTGACCCCATCACGAGGCGAGGCTGACACCCGACTGGCCCCATCACGAGGCGAGACTGACACCTGACTGACCCCATCACGGGGCGAGGCTGACACCAGACTGACCCCATCACGAGGCGAGGCTGACACCAGACTGACACCATCACGAGGCGTGGCTGACACCAGACTGACCCCATCATGATGTGAGGCTGACACCAGACTGACCCCATCACGAGGCGAGACTGACACCAGACTGACCCCATCACGAGGCGAGACTGACACCAGACTGACAGCATCATGATGTGAGACTGACACCAGAATGACACCATCACGAGGCGAGAATGACACCAGACTGACCCCATCACTAGGCAAGGCTGACACCAGACTGACCCCATCACGAGTCGAGGCTGACACCAGACTGACCCCATCACGAGGCGAGACTGACACCAGACTGACCCCATCACGAGGCGAGGCTGACAGCAGACTGACCCCATCACGAGGCGAGACTGACACCAGACTTACCCCATCACGAGGCGAGGCTGACACCAGACTGACACCATCACAAGGCGAAGCTGACACCAGATTGACACCATCATGATGTGAGGCTGACACCAGACTGACCCCATCACAGGACGAGGCTGACACCAGACTGACCCCATCACGAGGCGAGACTGACACCAGACTGACACCATCACGAGGCGAGACTGACACCAGACTGACCCCATGACGAGGCGAGGCTGACACCAGACTGACCCCATCATGATGTGAGGCTGACACCAGACTGACCCCATCACAAGGCGAGGCTGACACCAGACTGACCCCATCACGAGGCGAGGCTGACACCAGACTGACACCATCACGAAGCGTGGCTGACACCAGACTGACACCATCACGATGCGTGGCTGACACCAGACTGACCCCATCATGATGTGAGGCTGACACCAGACTGACCCCATCACGAGGCGAGGCTGATACCAGACTGACACCATCACGAGGCGAGGCTGACACCAGACTGACACCATCATGATGTGAGGCTGACACTAGACTGACCCCTTCACGAGGCGAGTCTGACACCAGACTGACCCCATCACGGGGCGAGGCTGACAAAAGATTGACCCCATCACGAGGCGAGACTGACACCAGACTGACCCCATCACTAACGAGGCTGACACCAGACTGACCCCATCAAGAGGCGAGGCTGACATCAGACTGACCCCATCACGAGGCGAGACTGACACCAGACTGACCCCATCACGAGGTGAGGCTGACACCAGACTGACACCATCATGATGTGAGGCTGACACCAGACTGACACCATCACTAGGCAAGGCTGACATCAGACTGAACCCATCACGAGGCGAGGCTGACACCAGACTGACACCATCATGATGTGAGGCTGGCACCAGACTGACCCCATCACGAGGCGATGCTGACACCAGACTGACTCCATCACGAGGCGAGACTGACACCAGACTGACCCCATCACTAGCGAGGCTGACACCAGACTGACACCATCATGATGTGAGGCTGACACCAGACTGACCCCATCACTAGGCGAGACTGAAACCAGACTGACCCCATCACGAGGCGAGGCTGACACCAGACTGACCCCATCACGAGGCGAGACTGACACCAGACTGACCCCATCACGAGGCGAGGCTGACCCCACACTGACCCCATCACGAGGCGAGACTGACACCAGACTTACCCCATCACGTGGAAAGGCTGACACCAGCCTGACACCATCACAAGGCGAAGCTGACACCAGATTGACACCATCATGATGTGAGGCTGACACCAGACTGACCCCATCACTAGGCGAGACTGACACCAGACTGACCCCATCACGAGGCGAGACTGACACCAGACTTACCCATTCACGAGGCGAGACTGACACCAGACTGACACCATCACAAGGCGAGGTGGACACCGGACTGACCCCATCACGAGGCGAGGCGGACACCAGACTGACCCCATCAGGAGGCGAGGCTGACACCAGACTGACCCCATCACTAGCGAGGCTGACACCAGACTGACCCATCACGAGGCGAGGCTGACACCACACTGACCCCATCACGGGGCGAGGCTGACACCAGACTGACCCCATCACGAGGCGAGGCTGACACCAGACTGACGCCATCACGAGGCGAGACTGACACAGGACTGACCCCATCAAGGGGCGAGGCTTACACCAGACTGACCCCATCACGAGGCGACACTGACACCAGACTGACCCCATCACGAGGCGAGACTGACACCAGACTGACCCCATCATGATGTGAGGCTGACACGACTGACCCCATCACGAGGCGAGGCTGACACCAGACTGACCCCATCACGAGGCGAGGCTGACACCAGACTGACCCCATCACGAGGCCAAGCTGACACCAGACTGACCCCATCACTAGGCGAGGCTGACACCAGACAGACCCCATCACGAGGCAAGGCTGACACCAGACTGACACCATCACGAGGCGAGGCTGACACCACACTGACACCATCATGATTTGAGGCTGACACCAGACTGACCCCATCACTAGGCGAGACTTACACCAGGCTGACCCCATCACGAGGCGAGGCTGACACCAGACTGACCCCATCACGAGGCGAGACTGACACAAGACTGACCCAATCACGAGGCGAGACTGACACAAGACTGACCCAATCACGAGGCGAGGCTGACACCAGACTGACCCCATCACGAGGCGAGGCTGACACAAGACTGACACCATCATGAGGTGAGGCTGACACCAGACTGACCCCATCATGATGTGAGGCTGACACCAGACTGATCCCATCACTAGGCGAGGCTGACACCAGACTGACCCCATCACGAGGCGAGGCTGACACCAGACTGACACCATCACGAGGCGAGGCTGACACCAGACTGACACCATCATGATGTGAGGCTGACACCAGACTGACCCCATCACGAGGGGAGACTGACAACAGACTGACCCCATCACGAGGCGAGACTGACACCAGACTGACCCCATCACGAGGCGATGCTGACACCAGACTTACCCCATCACGAGGCGAGGCTGACACCAGACTGACACCATCACAAGGCGAAGCTGACACCAGATTGACACCATGATGATGTGAGGCTGACACCAGACTGACCCCGTCACGGGGCGAGGCTGACACCAGACTGACCCCATCACGGGGCGAGGCTGACACCAGACTGACCCCATCACGAGACGAGACTGACACCAGACTGACCCCATCAAGAGGCGAGGCTGACACCAGACTGACCCCATCACGAGACGAGACTGACACCAGACTGACCCCATCACGAGGCGAGGCTGACACCCGACTGGCCCCATCACGAGGCGAGACTGACACCTGACTGACCCCATCACGGGGCGAGGCTGACACCAGACTGACCCCATCACGAGGCGAGGCTGACACCAGACTGACACCATCACGAGGCGTGGCTGACACCAGACTGACCCCATCATGATGTGAGGCTGACACCAGACTGACCCCATCACGAGGCGAGACTGACACCAGACTGACCCCATCACGAGGCGAGACTGACACCAGACTGACAGCATCATGATGTGAGACTGACACCAGAATGACACCATCACGAGGCGAGAATGACACCAGACTGACCCCATCACTAGGCAAGGCTGACACCAGACTGACCCCATCACGAGTCGAGGCTGACACCAGACTGACCCCATCACGAGGCGAGACTGACACCAGACTGACCCCATCACGAGGCGAGGCTGACAGCAGACTGACCCCATCACGAGGCGAGACTGACACCAGACTTACCCCATCACGAGGCGAGGCTGACACCAGACTGACACCATCACAAGGCGAAGCTGACACCAGATTGACACCATCATGATGTGAGGCTGACACCAGACTGACCCCATCACAGGACGAGGCTGACACCAGACTGACCCCATCACGAGGCGAGACTGACACCAGACTGACACCATCACGAGGCGAGACTGACACCAGACTGACCCCATGACGAGGCGAGGCTGACACCAGACTGACCCCATCATGATGTGAGGCTGACACCAGACTGACCCCATCACAAGGCGAGGCTGACACCAGACTGACCCCATCACGAGGCGAGGCTGACACCAGACTGACACCATCACGAAGCGTGGCTGACACCAGACTGACACCATCACGATGCGTGGCTGACACCAGACTGACCCCATCATGATGTGAGGCTGACACCAGACTGACCCCATCACGAGGCGAGGCTGATACCAGACTGACACCATCACGAGGCGAGGCTGACACCAGACTGACACCATCATGATGTGAGGCTGACACTAGACTGACCCCTTCACGAGGCGAGTCTGACACCAGACTGACCCCATCACGGGGCGAGGCTGACAAAAGATTGACCCCATCACGAGGCGAGACTGACACCAGACTGACCCCATCACTAACGAGGCTGACACCAGACTGACCCCATCAAGAGGCGAGGCTGACATCAGACTGACCCCATCACGAGGCGAGACTGACACCAGACTGACCCCATCACGAGGTGAGGCTGACACCAGACTGACACCATCATGATGTGAGGCTGACACCAGACTGACACCATCACTAGGCAAGGCTGACATCAGACTGAACCCATCACGAGGCGAGGCTGACACCAGACTGACACCATCATGATGTGAGGCTGGCACCAGACTGACCCCATCACGAGGCGATGCTGACACCAGACTGACTCCATCACGAGGCGAGACTGACACCAGACTGACCCCATCACTAGCGAGGCTGACACCAGACTGACACCATCACGAGGCGAGGCTGACACCAGACTGACACCATCACGATGTGAGGCTGACACCAGACTGACCCCATCACGAGGCGAGGCTGACACCAGACTGACCCCATCACGGGGCGAGGCTGACAAAAGATTGACCCCATCACGAGGCGAGACTGACACCAGACTGACCCCATCACTAACGAGGCTGACACCAGACTGACCCCATCAAGAGGCGAGGCTGACATCAGACTGACCCCATCACGAGGCGAGACTGACACCAGACTGACCCCATCACGAGGTGAGGCTGACACCAGACTGACACCATCATGATGTGAGGCTGACACCAGACTGACACCATCACTAGGCAAGGCTGACATCAGACTGAACCCATCACGAGGCGAGGCTGACACCAGACTGACACCATCATGATGTGAGGCTGGCACCAGACTGACCCCATCACGAGGCGATGCTGACACCAGACTGACTCCATCACGAGGCGAGACTGACACCAGACTGACCCCATCACTAGCGAGGCTGACACCAGACTGACACCATCACGAGGCGAGGCTGACACCAGACTGACACCATCACGATGTGAGGCTGACACCAGACTGACCCCATCACGAGGCGAGGCTGACACCAGACTGACCCCATCACGAGGCGAGGCTGCCACCAGACTGACCCCATCACGAGGCGAGGCTGACACCAGACTGACCAGCTCACGAGGCGAGGCTGACACCAGACTGACCCCATCACGAGGCGAGGCTGACATCAGACTGACCCCATCACGAGGCGAGGCTGACACCAGACTGAACCCATCACGAGGCGAGGCTGACACCAGACTTACACCATCACGAGGCGAGGCTGATACCAGACTGACCCCATCATGATGTGAGGCTGACACCAGACTGACCCCATCACGAGGCGAGGCTGACACCAGACTGACCCCATCATGATGTGAGGCTGACACCAGACTGACCCCATCACAAGGCGAGGCTGACACCAGACTGACCCCATCACGAGGCGAGGCTGACACCAGACTGACACCATCACGAGGCGTGGCTGACACCAGATTGACACCATCACGATGCGTGGCTGACACCAGACTGACCCCATCATGATGTGAGGCTGACACCAGACTGACCCCATCACGAGGCGAGGCTGATACCAGACTGACACCATCACGAGGCGAGGCTGACACCAGACTGACCCCATCATGATGTGAGGCTGACACCAGACTGACCCCATCACGAGGCGAGGCTGACACCAGACTGACCCCATCACTAGGCGAGGCTGAGACCAGACTGACACCATCACAAGGCGAGGCTGACACCAGACTGACACCATCACAAGGCGAGGCTGATACCAGACTGACACCATCATGATGTGAGGCTGACACCAGAATGACTCCATCACGGGGCGAGGCTGACACCAGACTGACCCCATCACGAGGCGAGACTGACACCAGACTGACCCCATCACGAGGCGAGACTGACACCAGACTGACCCCATCACGATGTGAGGCTGACACCAGACTGACCCCATCACGAGGCGAGGCTGACACCAGACTGACCCCATCACGAGGCGAGGCTGACACCAGACTGACCCCATCACGAGGCGAGACTGACACCAGACTGACCCCATCACGAGGCGAGGCTGACAGCAGACTGACCCCATCACGAGGCGAGACTGACACCAGACTTACCCCATCACGAGGCGAGGCTGACACCAGACTGACACCTTCACAAGGCGAAGCTGACACCAGATTGACACCATCATGATGTGAGGCTGACACCAGACTGACCCCATCACAGGACGAGGCTGACACCAGACTGACCTCATCACGAGGCGAGACTGACACCAGACTGACACCATCACGAGGCGAGAATGACACCAGACTGACCCCATGACGAGGCGAGGCTGACACCAGACTGACCCCATCATGATGTGAGGCTGACACCAGACTGACCCCATCACAAGGCGAGGCTGACACCAGACTGACCCCATCACGAGGCGAGGCTGACACCAGACTGACACCATCACGAGGCGTGGCTGACACCAGATTGACACCATCACGATGCGTGGCTGACACCAGACTGACCCCATCATGATGTGAGGCTGACACCAGACTGACCCCATCACGAGGCGAGGCTGATACCAGACTGACACCATCACGAGGCGAGGCTGACACCAGACTGACACCATCATGATGTGAGGCTGACACTAGACTAACCCCTTCACGAGGCGAGTCTGACACCAGACTGACCCCATCACGGGGCGAGGCTGACAAAAGATTGACCCCATCACGAGGCGAGACTGACACCAGACTGACCCCATCACTAACGAGGCTGACACCAGACTGACCCCATCAAGAGGCGAGGCTGACATCAGACTGACCCCATCACGAGGCAAGACTGACACCAGACTGACCCCATCACGAGGTGAGGCTGACACCAGACTGACACCATCATGATGTGAGGCTGACACCAGACTGACACCATCACTAGGCAAGGCTGACATCAGACTGAACCCATCACGTGGCGAGGCTGACACCAGACTGACACCATCATGATGTGAGGCTGGCACCAGACTGACCCCATCACGAGGCGATGCTGACACCAGACTGACTACATCACGAGGCGAGACTGACACCAGACTGACCCCATCACTAGCGAGGCTGACACCAGACTGACACCATCACGAGGCGAGGCTGACACCAGACTGACACCATCATGATTTGAGGCTGACACCAGACTGACCCCATCACTAGGCGAGACTTACACCAGACTGACTCCATCACGAGGCGAGACTGACACCAGACTGACCCCATCACTAGCGAGGCTGACACCAGACTGACCCCCTCACGAGGCGAGGCTGACACCAGACTGACCCCATCACGAGGCGAGGCTGACATCAGACTGACCCCATCACGAGGCGAGGCTGACACCAGACTGAACCCATCACGAGGCGAGGCTGACACCAGACTTACACCATCACGAGGCGAGGCTGATACCAGACTGACCCCATCATGATGTGAGGCTGACACTAGACTGACCCCATCACGAGGCGAGGCTGACACCAGACTGACCCCATCACTAGGCGAGGCTGAGACCAGACTGACACCATCACAAGGCGAGGCTGACACCAGACTGACACCATCACAAGGCGAGGCTGATACCAGACTGACACCATCACGAGGTTAGGCTGACACCAGACTTACCTCATCACGAGGCGAGGCTGACCCCAGACTGACACCATCACGAGGCGAGGCTGACACCAGACTGACACCATCATGATTTGAGGCTGACACCAGACTGACCCCATCACTAGGCGAGACTTACACCAGACTGACTCCATCACGAGGCGAGACTGACACCAGACTGACCCCATCACTAGCGAGGCTGACACCAGACTGACCCCCTCACGAGGCGAGGCTGACACCAGACTGACCCCATCACGAGGCGAGGCTGACATCAGACTGACCCCATCACGAGGCGAGGCTGACACCAGACTGAACCCATCACGAGGCGAGGCTGACACCAGACTTACATCATCAAGAGGCGAGGCTGATACCAGACTGACCCCATCATGATGTGAGGCTGACACCAGACTGACCCCATCACGAGGCGAGGCTGACACCAGACTGACCCCATCACTAGGCGAGGCTGAGACCAGACTGACACCATCACAAGGCGAGGCTGACACCAGACTGACACCATCACAAGGCGAGGCTGATACCAGACTGACACCATCATGATGTGAGGCTGACACCAGACTGACTCCATCACGGGGCGAGGCTGACACCAGACTGACCCCATCACGAGGCGAGGCTGACACCAGACTGACCCCATCACGAGGCGAGGCTGACACCAGACTGACACCATCACGAGGCGAGCCTGACACCAGACTGACCCCATCAAGATGCGAGGCTGACACCAGACTGACCCCATCACGAGGCGAGACTGACACCAGACTGATACCATCACGAGGTGAGGCTGACACCAGACTTACCTCATCACGAGGCGAGGCTGACCCCAGACTGACCCCATCACGAGGCGAGACTGACACCAGACTGACCCCATCACGAGGCGAGACTGACACCAGACTGACCCCATCACGAGGCGAGACTGACACCAGACTGACCCCATCACGAGGCGAGACTAACACCAGACTGACACCATCATGATGTGAGGCTGACACCAGACTGACACCATCACTAGGCGAGGCTGACACCAGACTGACCCCATCACGAGGCGAGGCTGACACCAGACTGACACCATCATGATGTGAGGCTGACACCAGACTGACCCCATCACGAGGCGAGGCTGACACCAGACTGACACCATCATGATGTGAGGCTGACACCAGACTGACCCCTTCACGAGGCGAGACTGACACCAGACTGACCCCATCACAAGGCGAGGCTGACTCCAGACTGACTCCATCACGAGACGAGACTGACACCAGACTGACCCCATCACGAGGCGAAGCTGACACCAGACTGACCCCATCACGAGGCGAGACTGACACCAGACTGACCCCATCACGAGGCGAGGCTGACACCAGACTGACACCATCACTAGCGAGGCTGACACCAGACTGACACCATCACGAGGCGAGACTGACACCAAACTGACCCCATCACGAGGCGAGGCTGACACCAGACTGACCCCATCACTAGCGAGGCTGACACCAGACTGACACCATCACGAGGCGAGGCTGACACCAGACTGACACCATCATGATGTGAGGCTGACACCAGACTGACCCCATCACTAGGCGAGACTGAAAACAGACTGACCCCATCACGAGGCGAGGCTGACACCAGAATGACCCCATCACGAGACGAGACTGACACCAGACTGACCCCATCACGAGGCGAAGCTGACACCAGACTGACCCCATCACGAGGCGAGGCTGACACCAGACTGACCCCATCACTAGCGAGGCTGACACCAGACTGACCCCATCACGAGGCGAGGCTGACACCAGACTGACACCATCACGAGGCGAGCCTGACACCAGACTGACCCCATAAAGAGGCGAGGCTGACATCAGACTGACCCCATCACGAGGCGAGACTGACACCAGACTGACCCCATCACGAGGCGAGGCTGACACCAGACTGACCCCATCACGAGGTGAGGCTGACACCAGACTTACCTCATCACGAGGCGAGGCTGACCCCAGACTGACCCCATCACGAGGTGAGGCTTACACCAGACTGACACCATCACGGGGCGAGACTGACACCAGACTGACCCCATCACGAGGCGAAGCTGACACCAGACTGACCCCATCACGAGGCGAGGCTGACACCAGACTGACCCCATCACGAGGCGAGGCTGACACCAGACTGACACCATCACGAGGCGAGGCTGACACCAGACTGACACCATCACGGGCGAGGCTGACACCAAACTGACCCCATCACAAGGCGAGGCTGACACCAGACTGACACCATTATGATGAGAGGCTGACACCAGACTGACCCCATCACGAGGCGAGACTGACACCAGACTGACCCCATCACGAGGTGAGACTGACACCAGACTGACCCCATCACGAGGCGAGACTGACACTAGACTGACACCATCACGAGGTGAGGCTTACACCAGACTGACCCCATCACGAGGCGAGGCTGACACCAGACTGAAACCATCATGATGTGAGGCTGAAACCAGACTGACCCCATCACAAGGCGAGACTGACACCAGACTGACCCCATCACGAGGCGAGACTGACACCGGACTGACCCCATCAAGAGGCGAGGCTGACAACAGACTGACCCCATCACGAGGCGAGGCTGACACCAGACTGACCCCATCACGAGGCGAGACTGACACAAGACTGACCCCATCACGAGGCGAGGCTGACACCAGACTGACACCATCACGATGTGAGGCTGACACCAGACTGACACCATCATGATGTGAGGCTGACACCAGACTGACCCCATCACTAGGCGAGACTGACACCAGACTGACCCCATCACGAGGCGAAGCTGACACCAGACTGACCCCATCACGAGGCGAGACTGACACCAGACTGACCCCATCACGAGGTGAGGCTGACACCAGACTGACCCCATCAATAGAGAGGCTGACACCAGACTGACACCATCACGAGGCGAGACTGACACCAGACTGACCCCATCACGAGGCGAGGCTGACACCAGACTGACCCCATCACTAGCGAGGCTGACACCAGACTGACACCATCACGAGGCGAGGCTGACACCAGACTGACACCATCATGATGTGAGGCTGACACCAGACTGACCCCATCACTAGGCGAGACTGAAACCAGACTGACCCCATCACGAGGCGAGGCTGACACCAGACTGACCCCATCACGAGACGAGACTGACACCAGACTGACCCCATCACGAGGCGAGGCTGACACCAGACTGACCCCATCACTAGCGAGGCTGACACCACACTGACCCCATCACGAGGCGAGGCTGACACCAGACTGACACCATCACGAGGCGAGCCTGACACCAGACTGACCCCATAAAGAGGCGAGGCTGACACCAGACTGAACCCATCACGAGGCGAGACTGACACCAGACTGACCCCATCACGAGGCGAGGCTGACACCAGACTGACCCCATCACGAGGTGAGGCTGACACCAGACTTACCTCATCACGAGGCGAGGCTGACCCCAGACTGACCCCATCACGAGGTGAGGCTTAAACCAGACTGACACCATCACGGGGCGAGACTGACACCAGACTGACCCCATCACGAGGCGAAGCTGACACCAGACTGACCCCATCACGAGGCGAGGCTGACACCAGACTGACCCCATCACTAGCGAGGCTGACACCAGACTGACCCCATCACGAGGTGAGGCTGACACCAGACTGACACCATCACGGGGCGAGGCTGACACCAAACTGACCCCATCACGAGGCGAGGCTGACACCAGACTGACACCATCATGATGAGAGGCTGACACCAGACTGACCCCATCACTAGGCGAGACTGACACCAGACTGACCCCATCACGAGGTGAGACTGACACCAGACTGACCCCATCACGAGGCGAGACTGACACCAGACTGACACCATCACGAGGTGAGGCTTACACCAGACTGACCCCATCACGAGGCGAGGCTGACACCAGACTGACACCATCATGATGTGAGGCTGAAACCAGACTGACCCCATCACAAGGCGAGACTGACACCAGACTGACCCCATCACGAGGCGAGACTGACACCGGACTGACCCCATCAAGAGGCGAGGCTGACAACAGACTGACCCCATCACGAGGCGAGGCTGACACTAGACTGACCCCATCACGAGGCGAGACTGACACAAGACTGACCCCATCACGAGGCGAGGCTGACACCAGACTGACACCATCACGATGTGAGGCTGACACCAGACTGACACCATCACGAGGCGAGGCTGACACCAGACTGACACCATCACGATGTGAGGCTGACACCAGACTGACCCCATTACGAGGTGAGGCTGACACCAGACTGACCCCATCACGAGGCGAGGCTGACACCAGACTGACCCCATCACGAGGCGAGGCTGACACCAGACTGACCCCATCACGAGGCGAGGCTGACACCACACTGACCCCATCACGAGGCGAGGCTGACACCAGACTGACCCCATCACGAGGCGAGGCTGACACCAGACTGACACCATCACGAGGCGAGGCTGACACTAGACTAACCTCATCACGAGGCGGGGCTGACACCAGACTGACCCCATCATGAGGCGAGGCTGACACCAGACTGACACCGTCACGAGGCGAGGCTGACTCCAGACTGACCCCATCACTAGGCGAGGCTGACACCAGACTGACCCCATCACTAGGCGAGGCTGACACCAGACTGACCCCATCACTAGCGAGGCTGACACCAGACTGACCCCATCACTAGGCGAGACTGACACTAGACTGACCCCATCACGAGGCGAGGCTGACACCAGACTGACCCCATCACGAGGCGAGACTGACACCAGACTGACCCCATCACGAGGCAAGGGTGACACCAGACTGACACCATCATTATGTGAGGCTGACACCAGACTGACCCCATCACTAGGCGAGGCTGACACCAGACTGACCCCATCACTAGGCGAGGCTGACACCAGACTGACACCATCACGATGTGAGGCTGACACCAGACTGACCCCATCACGAGGCGAGACTGACACCAGACTGACCCCATCACGAGGCGAGACTGCCACCTGGCTGACCCCATCACGAGGCGAGGCTGACACCAGACTGACCCCATCACGAGGCGAGGCTGACACCAGACTGACCCCATCAATCACGAGGCGAGACTGACACCAGACTGACCCCATCACGAGGCGAGGCTGACACCAGACTGACCCCATCACGAGGCGAGGCTGAGCCCAGACTGACTCCATCACGAGGCGAGACTGACACCAGACTGACCCCATCACTAGGCGAGGCTGACACCAGATTGACCCCATCACGAGGCGAGGCTGAGCCCAAACTGACTCCATCACGAGGCGAGACTGACACCAGACTGACCCCATCACTAGGCGAGGCTGACACCAGACTGACCCCATCACGAGGCAAGGCTGACACCAGACTGACCCCATCACGAGGCGAGGCTGACACCAGACTGACCCCATCATGATGTGAGGCTGAAACCAGACTGACCCCATCACAAGGCGAGACTGACACCAGACTGACCCCATCACGAGGCGAGACTGACACCGGACTGACCCCATCAAGAGGCGAGGCTGACAACAGACTGACCCCATCACGAGGCGAGGCTGACACCAGACTGACCCCATCACGAGGCGAGACTGACACAAGACTGACCCCATCACGAGGCGAGGCTGACACCAGACTGACACCATCACAATGTGAGGCTGAAACCAGACTGACACCATCACGAGGCGAGGCTGACACCAGACTGACACCATCACGATGTGAGGCTGACACCAGACTGACCCCATCACGAGGTGAGGCTGACACCAGACTGACCCCATCACGAGGCGAGGCTGACACCACACTGACCCCATCACGAGGCGAGGCTGACACCACACTGACCCCATCACGAGGCGAGGCTGACACCAGACTGACCCCATCACGAGGCGAGGCTGACACCAGACTGACACCATCACGAGGCGAGGCTGACACTAGACTAACCTCATCACGAGGCGGGGCTGACACCAGACTGACCCCATCATGAGGCGAGGCTGACACCAGACTGACACCGTCACGAGGCGAGGCTGACTCCAGACTGACCCCATCACTAGGCGAGGCTGACACCAGACTGACCCCATCACTAGGCGAGGCTGACACCAGACTGACCCCATCACTAGCGAGGCTGACACCAGACTGACCCCATCACTAGGCGAGACTGACACTAGACTGACCCCATCACGAGGCGAGGCTGACACCAGACTGACCCCATCACGAGGCGAGACTGACACCAGACTGACCCCATCACGAGGCAAGGGTGACACCAGACTGACACCATCATGATGTGAGGCTGACACCAGACTGACCCCATCACTAGGCGAGGCTGACACCAGACTGACCCCATCACAAGGCGAGGCTGACACCAGACTGACACCATCACGATGTGAGGCTGACACCAGACTGACCCCATCACGAGGCGAGACTGACACCAGACTGACCCCATCACGAGGCGAGACTGCCACCTGGCTGACCCCATCACGAGGCGAGGCTGACACCAGACTGACCCCATCACGAGGCGAGGCTGACACCAGACTGACCCCATCAATCACGAGGCGAGACTGACACCAGACTGACCCCATCACGAGGCGAGGCTGACACAAGACTGACCCCATCACGAGGCGAGGCTGACCCCAGACTGACCCCATCACGAGGCGAGACTGACACCAGACTGACCCCATCACGAGGCGAGGCTGAGCCCAGACTGACTCCATCACGAGGCGAGACTGACACCAGACTGACCCCATCACTAGGCGAGGCTGACACCAGATTGACCCCATCACGAGGCGAGGCTGAGCCCAAACTGACTCCATCACGAGGCGAGACTGACACCAGACTGACCCCATCACTAGGCGAGGCTGACACCAGACTGACCCCATCACGAGGCAAGGCTGACACCAGACTGACCCCATCACGAGGCGAGGCTGACACCAGACTGACCCCATCACGAGGCGAGACTGACACCAGACTGACCCCATCAAGATGTGAGGCTGACACCAGACTGACCCCATCACGAGGCGAGGCTGACACCAGACTGACCCCATCACGAGGCGAGACTGACACCAGACTGACCCCATCATGATGTGAGGCTGACACCAGACTGACCCCATCAAGAGGCGAGGCTGACACCAGACTGACCCCATCACTAGGCGAGGCTGACACCAGACTGACCCCATCACGAGGCAAGGCTGACACCAGACTGACCCCATCACGAGGCGAGGCTGACACCAGACTGACCCCATCATGATGTGAGGCTGAAACCAGACTGACCCCATCACAAGGCGAGACTGACACCAGACTGACCCCATCACGAGGCGAGACTGACACCGGACTGACCCCATCAAGAGGCGAGGCTGACAACAGACTGACCCCATCACGAGGCGAGGCTGACACCAGACTGACCCCATCACGAGGCGAGACTGACACAAGACTGACCCCATCACGAGGCGAGGCTGACACCAGACTGACACCATCACGATGTGAGGCTGACACCAGACTGACACCATCACGAGGCGAGGCTGACACCAGACTGACACCATCACGATGTGAGGCTGACACCAGACTGACTCCATCACGAGGTGAGGCTGACACCAGACTGACCCCATCACGAGGCGAGGCTGACACCAGACTGACCCCATCACGAGGCGAGGCTGACACCAGACTGACCCCATCACGAGGCGAGGCTGACACCACACTGACCCCATCACGAGGCGAGGCTGACACCAGACTGACCCCATCACGAGGCGAGGCTGACACCAGACTGACACCATCACAAGGCGAGGCTGACACTAGACTAACCTCATCACGAGGCGGGGCTGACACCAGACTGACCCCATCATGAGGCGAGGCTGACACCAGACTGACACCGTCACGAGGCGAGGCTGACTCCAGACTGACCCCATCACGAGGCGAGACTGACACCAGACTGACCCCATCATGATGTGAGGCTGACACCAGACTGACCCCATCAAGAGGCGAGGCTGACACCAGACTGACCCCATCACTAGGCGAGGCTGACACCAGACTGACCCCATCACGAGGCAAGGCTGACACCAGACTGACCCCATCACGAGGCGAGGCTGACACCAGACTGACCCCATCATGATGTGAGGCTGAAACCAGACTGACCCCATCACGAGGCGAGACTGACACCAGACTGACCCCATCAAGATGTGAGGCTGACACCAGACTGACCCCATCACGAGGCGAGGCTGACACCAGACTGACCCCATCACGAGGCGAGACTGACACCAGACTGACCCCATCATGATGTGAGGCTGACACCAGACTGACCCCATCAAGAGGCGAGGCTGACACCAGACTGACCCCATCACTAGGCGAGGCTGACACCAGACTGACCCCATCACGAGGCAAGGCTGACACCAGACTGACCCCATCACGAGGCGAGGCTGACACCAGACTGACCCCATCATGATGTGAGGCTGAAACCAGACTGACCCCATCACAAGGCGAGACTGACACCAGACTGACCCCATCACGAGGCGAGACTGACACCGGACTGACCCCATCAAGAGGCGAGGCTGACAACAGACTGACCCCATCACGAGGCGAGGCTGACACCAGACTGACCCCATCACGAGGCGAGACTGACACAAGACTGACCCCATCACGAGGCGAGGCTGACACCAGACTGACACCATCACGATGTGAGGCTGACACCAGACTGACACCATCACGAGGCGAGGCTGACACCAGACTGACACCATCACGATGTGAGGCTGACACCAGACTGACTCCATCACGAGGTGAGGCTGACACCAGACTGACCCCATCACGAGGCGAGGCTGACACCAGACTGACCCCATCACGAGGCGAGGCTGACACCAGACTGACCCCATCACGAGGCGAGGCTGACACCACACTGACCCCATCACGAGGCGAGGCTGACACCAGACTGACCCCATCACGAGGCGAGGCTGACACCAGACTGACACCATCACAAGGCGAGGCTGACACTAGACTAACCTCATCACGAGGCGGGGCTGACACCAGACTGACCCCATCATGAGGCGAGGCTGACACCAGACTGACACCGTCACGAGGCGAGGCTGACTCCAGACTGACCCCATCACTAGGCGAGGCTGACACCAGACTGACCCCATCACTAGGCGAGGCTGACACCAGACTGACCCCATCACTAGCGAGGCTGACACCAGACTGACCCCATCACTAGGCGAGACAGACACTAGACTGACCCCATCACGAGGCGAGGCTGACACCAGACTGACCCCATCACGAGGCGAGACTGACACCAGACTGACCCCATCACGAGGCAAGGGTGACACCAGACTGACACCATCATGATGTGAGGCTGACACCAGACTGACCCCATCACTAGGCGAGGCTGACACCAGACTGACCCCATCACTAGGCGAGGCTGACACCAGACTGACACCATCACGATGTGAGGCTGACACCAGACTGACCCCATCACGAGGCGAGACTGACACCAGACTGACCCCATCACGAGGCGAGACTGCCACCTGGCTGACCCCATCACGAGGCGAGGCTGACACCAGACTGACCCCATCACGAGGCGAGGCTGACACCAGACTGACCCCATCAATCACGAGGCGAGACTGACACCAGACTGACCCCATCACGAGGCGAGGCTGACACAAGACTGACCCCATCACGAGGCGAGGCTGACCCCAGACTGACCCCATCACGAGGCGAGACTGACACCAGACTGACCCCATCACGAGGCGAGGCTGAGCCCAGACTGACTCCATCACGAGGCGAGACTGACACCAGACTGACCCCATCACTAGGCGAGGCTGACACCAGATTGACCCCATCACGAGGCGAGGCTGAGCCCAAACTGACTCCATCACGAGGCGAGACTGACACCAGACTGACCCCATCACTAGGCGAGGCTGACACCAGACTGACCCCATCACGAGGCAAGGCTGACACCAGACTGACCCCATCACGAGGCGAGGCTGACACCAGACTGACCCCATCACGAGGCGAGACTGACACCAGACTGACCCAATCAAGATGTGAGGCTGACACCAGACTGACCCCATCACGAGGCGAGGCTGACACCAGACTGACCCCATCACGAGGCGAGACTGACACCAGACTGACCCCATCATGATGTGAGGCTGACACCAGACTGACCCCATCAAGAGGCGAGGCTGACACCAGACTGACACCATCACTAGGCGAGGCTGACACCAGACTGACACCATCACGATGTGAGGCTGACACCAGACTGACCCCATCACGAGGCGAGACTGACACCAGACTGACCCCATCACGAGGCGAGACTGCCACCTGGCTGACCCCATCACGAGGCGAGGCTGACACCAGACTGACCCCATCACGAGGCGAGGCTGACACCAGACTGACCCCATCAATCACGAGGCGAGACTGACACCAGACTGACCCCATCACGAGGCGAGGCTGACACAAGACTGACCCCATCATGAGGCGAGGCTGACCCCAGACTGACCCCATCACGAGGCGAGACTGACACCAGACTGACCCCATCACGAGGCGAGGCTGAGCCCAGACTGACTCCATCACGAGGCGAGACTGACACCAGACTGACCCCATCACTAGGCGAGGCTGACACCAGATTGACCCCATCACGAGGCGAGGCTGAGCCCAAACTGACTCCATCACGAGGCGAGACTGACACCAGACTGACCCCATCACTAGGCGAGGCTGACACCAGACTGACCCCATCACGAGGCAAGGCTGACACCAGACTGACCCCATCACGAGGCGAGGCTGACACCAGACTGACCCCATCATGATGTGAGGCTGAAACCAGACTGACCCCATCACAAGGCGAGACTGACACCAGACTGACCCCATCACGAGGCGAGACTGACACCGGACTGACCCCATCAAGAGGCGAGGCTGACAACAGACTGACCCCATCACGAGGCGAGGCTGACACCAGACTGACCCCATCACGAGGCGAGACTGACACAAGACTGACCCCATCACGAGGCGAGGCTGACACCAGACTGACACCATCACAATGTGAGGCTGAAACCAGACTGACACCATCACGAGGCGAGGCTGACACCAGACTGACACCATCACGATGTGAGGCTGACACCAGACTGACCCCATCACGAGGTGAGGCTGACACCAGACTGACCCCATCACGAGGCGAGGCTGACACCACACTGACCCCATCACGAGGCGAGGCTGACACCACACTGACCCCATCACGAGGCGAGGCTGACACCAGACTGACCCCATCACGAGGCGAGGCTGACACCAGACTGACACCATCACGAGGCGAGGCTGACACTAGACTAACCTCATCACGAGGCGGGGCTGACACCAGACTGACCCCATCATGAGGCGAGGCTGACACCAGACTGACACCGTCACGAGGCGAGGCTGACTCCAGACTGACCCCATCACTAGGCGAGGCTGACACCAGACTGACCCCATCACTAGGCGAGGCTGACACCAGACTGACCCCATCACTAGCGAGGCTGACACCAGACTGACCCCATCACTAGGCGAGACTGACACTAGACTGACCCCATCACGAGGCGAGGCTGACACCAGACTGACCCCATCACGAGGCGAGACTGACACCAGACTGACCCCATCACGAGGCAAGGGTGACACCAGACTGACACCATCATGATGTGAGGCTGACACCAGACTGACCCCATCACTAGGCGAGGCTGACACCAGACTGACCCCATCACAAGGCGAGGCTGACACCAGACTGACACCATCACGATGTGAGGCTGACACCAGACTGACCCCATCACGAGGCGAGACTGACACCAGACTGACCCCATCACGAGGCGAGACTGCCACCTGGCTGACCCCATCACGAGGCGAGGCTGACACCAGACTGACCCCATCACGAGGCGAGGCTGACACCAGACTGACCCCATCAATCACGAGGCGAGACTGACACCAGACTGACCCCATCACGAGGCGAGGCTGACACAAGACTGACCCCATCACGAGGCGAGGCTGACCCCAGACTGACCCCATCACGAGGCGAGACTGACACCAGACTGACCCCATCACGAGGCGAGGCTGAGCCCAGACTGACTCCATCACGAGGCGAGACTGACACCAGACTGACCCCATCACTAGGCGAGGCTGACACCAGATTGACCCCATCACGAGGCGAGGCTGAGCCCAAACTGACTCCATCACGAGGCGAGACTGACACCAGACTGACCCCATCACTAGGCGAGGCTGACACCAGACTGACCCCATCACGAGGCAAGGCTGACACCAGACTGACCCCATCACGAGGCGAGGCTGACACCAGACTGACCCCATCACGAGGCGAGACTGACACCAGACTGACCCCATCAAGATGTGAGGCTGACACCAGACTGACCCCATCACGAGGCGAGGCTGACACCAGACTGACCCCATCACGAGGCGAGACTGACACCAGACTGACCCCATCATGATGTGAGGCTGACACCAGACTGACCCCATCAAGAGGCGAGGCTGACACCAGACTGACCCCATCACTAGGCGAGGCTGACACCAGACTGACCCCATCACGAGGCAAGGCTGACACCAGACTGACCCCATCACGAGGCGAGGCTGACACCAGACTGACCCCATCATGATGTGAGGCTGAAACCAGACTGACCCCATCACAAGGCGAGACTGACACCAGACTGACCCCATCACGAGGCGAGACTGACACCGGACTGACCCCATCAAGAGGCGAGGCTGACAACAGACTGACCCCATCACGAGGCGAGGCTGACACCAGACTGACCCCATCACGAGGCGAGACTGACACAAGACTGACCCCATCACGAGGCGAGGCTGACACCAGACTGACACCATCACGATGTGAGGCTGACACCAGACTGACACCATCACGAGGCGAGGCTGACACCAGACTGACACCATCACGATGTGAGGCTGACACCAGACTGACTCCATCACGAGGTGAGGCTGACACCAGACTGACCCCATCACGAGGCGAGGCTGACACCAGACTGACCCCATCACGAGGCGAGGCTGACACCAGACTGACCCCATCACGAGGCGAGGCTGACACCACACTGACCCAATCACGAGGCGAGGCTGACACCAGACTGACCCCATCACGAGGCGAGGCTGACACCAGACTGACACCATCACAAGGCGAGGCTGACACTAGACTAACCTCATCACGAGGCGGGGCTGACACCAGACTGACCCCATCATGAGGCGAGGCTGACACCAGACTGACACCGTCACGAGGCGAGGCTGACTCCAGACTGACCCCATCACTAGGCGAGGCTGACACCAGACTGACCCCATCACTAGGCGAGGCTGACACCAGACTGACCCCATCACTAGCGAGGCTGACACCAGACTGACCCCATCACTAGGCGAGACAGACACTAGACTGACCCCATCACGAGGCGAGGCTGACACCAGACTGACCCCATCACGAGGCGAGACTGACACCAGACTGACCCCATCACGAGGCAAGGGTGACACCAGACTGACACCATCATGATGTGAGGCTGACACCAGACTGACCCCATCACTAGGCGAGGCTGACACCAGACTGACCCCATCACTAGGCGAGGCTGACACCAGACTGACACCATCACGATGTGAGGCTGACACCAGACTGACCCCATCACGAGGCGAGACTGACACCAGACTGACCCCATCACGAGGCGAGACTGCCACCTGGCTGACCCCATCACGAGGCGAGGCTGACACCAGACTGACCCCATCACGAGGCGAGGCTGACACCAGACTGACCCCATCAATCACGAGGCGAGACTGACACCAGACTGACCCCATCACGAGGCGAGGCTGACACAAGACTGACCCCATCACGAGGCGAGGCTGACCCCAGACTGACCCCATCACGAGGCGAGACTGACACCAGACTGACCCCATCACGAGGCGAGGCTGAGCCCAGACTGACTCCATCACGAGGCGAGACTGACACCAGACTGACCCCATCACTAGGCGAGGCTGACACCAGATTGACCCCATCACGAGGCGAGGCTGAGCCCAAACTGACTCCATCACGAGGCGAGACTGACACCAGACTGACCCCATCACTAGGCGAGGCTGACACCAGACTGACCCCATCACGAGGCAAGGCTGACACCAGACTGACCCCATCACGAGGCGAGGCTGACACCAGACTGACCCCATCACGAGGCGAGACTGACACCAGACTGACCCAATCAAGATGTGAGGCTGACACCAGACTGACCCCATCACGAGGCGAGGCTGACACCAGACTGACCCCATCACGAGGCGAGACTGACACCAGACTGACCCCATCATGATGTGAGGCTGACACCAGACTGACCCCATCAAGAGGCGAGGCTGACACCAGACTGACACCATCACTAGGCGAGGCTGACACCAGACTGACACCATCACGATGTGAGGCTGACACCAGACTGACCCCATCACGAGGCGAGACTGACACCAGACTGACCCCATCACGAGGCGAGACTGCCACCTGGCTGACCCCATCACGAGGCGAGGCTGACACCAGACTGACCCCATCACGAGGCGAGGCTGACACCAGACTGACCCCATCAATCACGAGGCGAGACTGACACCAGACTGACCCCATCACGAGGCGAGGCTGACACAAGACTGACCCCATCACGAGGCGAGGCTGACCCCAGACTGACCCCATCACGAGGCGAGACTGACACCAGACTGACCCCATCACGAGGCGAGGCTGAGCCCAGACTGACTCCATCACGAGGCGAGACTGACACCAGACTGACCCCATCACTAGGCGAGGCTGACACCAGATTGACCCCATCACGAGGCGAGGCTGAGCCCAAACTGACTCCATCACGAGGCGAGACTGACACCAGACTGACCCCATCACTAGGCGAGGCTGACACCAGACTGACCCCATCACGAGGCAAGGCTGACACCAGACTGACCCCATCACGAGGCGAGGCTGACACCAGACTGACCCCATCACGAGGCGAGACTGACACCAGACTGACCCCATCAAGATGTGAGGCTGACACCAGACTGACCCCATCACGAGGCGAGACTGACACCAGACTGACCCCATCACGAGGCGAGACTGCCACCTGGCTGACCCCATCACGAGGCGAGGCTGACACCAGACTGACCCCATCACGAGGCGAGGCTGACACCAGACTGACCCCATCAATCACGAGGCGAGACTGACACCAGACTGACCCCATCACGAGGCGAGGCTGACACAAGACTGACCCCATCACGAGGCGAGGCTGACCCCAGACTGACCCCATCACGAGGCGAGACTGACACCAGACTGACCCCATCACGAGGCGAGGCTGAGCCCAGACTGACTCCATCACGAGGCGAGACTGACACCAGACTGACCCCATCACTAGGCGAGGCTGACACCAGATTGACCCCATCACGAGGCGAGGCTGAGCCCAAACTGACTCCATCACGAGGCGAGACTGACACCAGACTGACCCCATCACTAGGCGAGGCTGACACCAGACTGACCCCATCACGAGGCAAGGCTGACACCAGACTGACCCCATCACGAGGCGAGGCTGACACCAGACTGACCCCATCACGAGGCGAGACTGACACCAGACTGACCCCATCAAGATGTGAGGCTGACACCAGACTGACCCCATCACGAGGCGAGGCTGACACCAGACTGACCCCATCACGAGGCGAGACTGACACCAGACTGACCCCATCATGATGTGAGGCTGACACCAGACTGACCCCATCAAGAGGCGAGGCTGACACCAGACTGACACCATCACGAGGCGAGGCTGACACCAGACTGACCCCATCACGAGGCGAGGCTAACACCAGCCTGACCCCATCACTAGGCGAGGCTGACACCAGATAGACCCCATCATGAGGCAAGGCTGACACCAGACTGACACCATCACGAGGCGAGGCTGACACCAGACTGACACCATCACGATGTGAGGCTGACACCAGACTGACCGCATCACGGGACGAGGCTGACACCAGACTGACCCCATCACGAGGCGAGACTGACACCAGACTGACCCCATGACGAGGCAAGGCTGACACCAGACTGATCCCATCATGATGTGAGGCTGACACCAGACTGACCCCATCACTAGGCGAGGCTGAAACCAGACTGACCCCATCACGAGGCGAGGCTGACACAAGACAGACACCATCACGAGGTGAGGCTGACACCAGACTGACCCCATCATGATGTGAGGCTGACACCAGACTGATCCCATCACTAGGCGAGGCTGACACCAGACTGACCCCATCACGAGGCGAGGCTGACACCAGACTGACACCATCACGAGGCGAGGCTGACACCAGACTGACACCATCATGATGTGAGGCTGACACCAGACTGACCGCATCACGGGACGAGGCTGACACCAGACTGACCCCAACACGAGGCGAGACTGACACCAGACTGACCCCATGACGAGGCGAGGCTGACACCAGACTGATCCCATCATGATGTGAGGCTGACACCAGACTGACCCCATCACTAGGCGAGGCTGACACCAGACTGACCCCATCACGAGGCGAGGCTGACACAAGACAGACACCATCACGAGGTGAGGCTGACACCAGACTGACCCCATCATGATGTGAGGCTGACACCAGACTGATCCCATCACTAGGCGAGGCTGACACCAGACTGACCCCATCACGAGGCGAGGCTGACACCAGACTGACACCATCACGAGGCGAGGCTGACACCAGACTGACACCATCATGATGTGAGGCTGACACCAGACTGACCCCATCACGAGGGGAGACTGACAACAGACTGACCCCATCACGAGGCGAGACTGACACCAGACTGACCCCATCACGAGGCGAGGCTGACACCAGACTGGCCCCATCACGAGGCGAGACTGACATCTGACTGACCCCATCACGGGGCGAGGCTGACACCAGACTGACCCCATCACGAGGCGAGGCTGACACCAGACTGACACCATCACGAGGCGTGGCTGACACCAGACTGACCCCATCATGATGTGAGGCTGACACCAGACTGACCCCATCACGAGGCGAGACTGACACCAGACTGACCCCATCACGAGGCGAGACTGACACCAGACTGACACCATCATGATGTGAGGCTGACACCAGACAGACCCCATCACAAGGCGAGACTGACACCAGACTGACCCCATCATGAGGCGAGGCTGACACTAGACTGACCCCATCTCGAGGCGAGACTGACACAAGACTGACCCCATCACGAGGCGAGACTGACGCCAGACTTACCCCATCACGAGGCGAGGCTGACACCAGACTGACACCATCACAAGGCGAAGCTGACACCAGATTGACACCATCATGATGTGAGGCTGACACCAGACTGACCCCATCACAGGACGAGGCTGACACCAGACTGACCCCATCACGAGGCGACACTGACACCAGACTGACACCATCACGAGGCGAGACTGACACCAGACTGACCCCATGACGAGGCGAGGCTGACACCAGACTGACCCCATCATGATGTGAGGCTGACACTGAGAGGAATGATTTTCTTTTCCCCTCAGAGACCCCCGGTCTGTGGAGAGATTCCTGGTTTATCAGCAGAATTCTGGGAACACCCCTTGAACACGGAAATCACGACAGCTTATGTTCAGAGATGTTCAAAGTTTATTAGACATTAATAAGATTATATAGACTACAGATAATCATAAGGGAGGGGGGGAGCGAGTTTCAAAACTGTAACTTGTAACTTTCCATCATGAGCTAACTACATGAAACATAACATATACATTTCTTGGTACAAATTGTTTTGGCTAACTTTCTGGGAAAACAGACAGACAAAGACATTGTCAGGGTCGTGTTAGCTTCTGTTAATACATCCTTGAACAACTGAAACAGTTTCATTAAACTTCTAATATCTCTACAAAAACTAACTTAATACTTAATACTTAAAATGGCGTACATAATACAAAATGGAAGTTATCTAGATCCTTTCAATCCCCTCTAAGATCATGAACATGATCTCAATTCTTTACTTCATTCATCTTTTTGTACATAGCTAGATAACCTTCATTTGTATTCTGCGGCTTGGTAGCTCTAGCAATGCAATATAATGAGCATTTAAAACATAGATATAAAGATAAAACAAAAAACAATATCATGACTATTCTTACAGCGATACCTAGAGATGAGCGAATCGAAGTATCCGAAGTGGAATTCGAGTCGAATTTCGGAAAAATTTCGATTCGTGCCGAATCCGAAAAACAGCCTAATTCGGACGCGCGAATCGAAATTTTTCCGAAAATGGCGGCTGACATGTGCGGCGACGGAGCGGGGATGTCGGGGAAGGCGCGCAGACAAGGCGCGCTGCCCCATAATGCATTCCTCAACGACATGTGATCGCATCAGCCAATCAGCAGCCAGCCAGCCAGCACTGTGTAATGGTCGAGGTATATATAGCGGCCATTTTGGAAATCTTCATTTGCCTGCAGTCATTGAACAGAGGCAGACCGCTCTGTACTAGGGACAGGGACAGAGTTAGGGCCACAGAAACGAGAATTGGGGACAGAGAGAAGTTACTTAGGGACAGAGAACCATTACTCAGGGACACAGACTTGTTAATGAGGGCCACAGAATCGTTATTTAGGGACAAAGAAACGCTAGTTAGGGCCACAGAATTCATACTCAGGGACAGACAGAATTGTTACTCAGTGCCAGAGAATTGTTACTTAGGGCCACAGAAACGTTATTAGGGCCACAGAATTTTTACTCAGGGACAGACAGAATTGTTACTGAGTGCCAGAGAATTGTTACTCAGGGACAGACAGAATTGTTACTGAGTGCCAGAGAATTCTTACTCAGGGCCACAGAATTCATTCTCAGGGACAGACAGAATTGTTACTCAGGGACAGACAGAATTGTTACTGAGTGCCAGAGAATTGTTACTCAGGGACAGACAGAATTGTTACTGAGTGCCAGAGAATTGTTACTCAGGGACAGACAGAATTGTTACTGAGTGCCAGAGAATTGTTACTCTCACAGACACAAAATTGTTACTTGCACAGACACAGAATTGTTACTTGCACAGACACACAATTGTTACTCAGGGCCACAGAATTCATACTCAGGGACAGACAGAATTGTTACTGAGTGCCAGAGAATTCTTACTCAGGGCCACAGAATTCATACTCAGGGACAGACAGAATTGTTACTCAGGGACAGACAGAATTGTTACTGAGTGCCAGAGAATTGTTACTCAGGGACAGACAGAATTGTTACTGAGTGCCAGAGAATTCTTACTCAGGGACAGACAGAATTGTTACTGAGTGCCAGAGAATTGTTACTCTCACAGACACAAAATTGTTACTTGCACAGACACAGAATTGTTACTCGCACAGAGACAGAATTGTTACTCAGGGCCACAGAATTCATACTCAGGGACAGACAGAATTGTTACTGAGTGCCAGAGAATTGTTACTCAGGGACAGACAGAATTGTTACTGAGTGCCAGAGAATTGTTACTCTCACAGACACAAAATTGTTACTTGCACAGACACAGAATTGTTACTTGCACAGACACACAATTGTTACTCAGGGCCACAGAATTCATACTCAGGGACAGACAGAATTGTTACTGAGTGCCAGAGAATTCTTACTCAGGGCCACAGAATTCATACTCAGGGACAGACAGAATTGTTACTCAGGGACAGACAGAATTGTTACTGAGTGCCAGAGAATTGTTACTCAGGGACAGACAGAATTGTTACTGAGTGCCAGAGAATTGTTACTCTCACAGACACAAAATTGTTACTTGCACAGACACAGAATTGTTACTTGCACAGACACACAATTGTTACTCAGGGCCACAGAATTCATACTCAGGGACAGACAGAATTGTTACTGAGTGCCAGAGAATTGTTACTCAGGGACAGACAGAATTGTTACTGAGTGCCAGAGAATTGTTACTCTCACAGACACAAAATTGTTACTTGCACAGACACAGAATTGTTACTTGCACAGACACACAATTGTTACTGAGTGCCAGAGAATTGTTACTCAGGGACAGACAGAATTGTTACTGAGTGCCAGAGAATTGTTACTCAGGGACAGACAGAATTGTTACTGAGTGCCAGAGAATTGTTACTCAGGGACAGACAGAATTGTTACTGAGTGCCAGAGAATTGTTACTCTCACAGACACAAAATTGTTACTTGCACAGACACAGAATTGTTACTCGCACAGAGACAGAATTGTTACTCAGGGCCACAGAATTCATACTCAGGGACAGACAGAATTGTTACTGAGTGCCAGAGAATTGTTACTCAGGGACAGACAGAATTGTTACTGAGTGCCAGAGAATTGTTACTCTCACAGACACAAAATTGTTACTTGCACAGACACAGAATTGTTACTTGCACAGACACACAATTGTTACTCAGGGCCACAGAATTCATACTCAGGGACAGACAGAATTGTTACTGAGTGCCAGAGAATTGTTACTCAGGGACAGACAGAATTGTTACTGAGTGCCAGAGAATTGTTACTCAGGGACAGACAGAATTGTTACTGAGTGCCAGAGAATTGTTACTCTCACAGACACAAAATTGTTACTTGCACAGACACAGAATTGTTACTCGCACAGAGACAGAATTGTTACTCAGGGCCACAGAATTCATACTCAGGGACAGACAGAATTGTTACTGAGTGCCAGAGAATTGTTACTCAGGGACAGACAGAATTGTTACTGAGTGCCAGAGAATTGTTACTCTCACAGACACAAAATTGTTACTTGCACAGACACAGAATTGTTACTTGCACAGACACACAATTGTTACTCAGGGCCACAGAATTCATACTCAGGGACAGACAGAATTGTTACTGAGTGCCAGAGAATTGTTACTCAGGGACAGACAGAATTGTTACTGAGTGCCAGAGAATTGTTACTCTCACAGACACAAAATTGTTACTTGCACAGACACAGAATTGTTACTCGCACAGAGACAGAATTGTTACTCAGGGCCACAGAATTCATACTCAGGGACAGACAGAATTGTTACTGAGTGCCAGAGAATTGTTACTCAGGGAAGACAGAATTGTTACTGAGTGCCATAGAATTGTTACTCAGGGACAGACAGAATTGTTACTGAGTGCCAGAGAATTGTTACTCTCACAGACACAAAATTGTTACTTGCACAGACACAGAATTGTTACTCGCACAGACACACAATTGTTACTCAGGGCCACAGAATTCATACTCAGGGACAGACAGAATTGTTACTGAGTGCCAGAGAATTGTTACTCAGGGACAGACAGAATTGTTACTGAGTGCCAGAGAATTGTTACTCTCACAGACACAAAATTGTTACTTGCACAGACACAGAATTGTTACTTGCACAGACACACAATTGTTACTGAGTGCCAGAGAATTGTTACTCAGGGACAGACAGAATTGTTACTGAGTGCCAGAGAATTGTTACTCAGGGACAGACAGAATTGTTACTGAGTGCCAGAGAATTGTTACTCAGGGACAGACAGAATTGTTACTGAGTGCCAGAGAATTGTTACTCTCACAGACACAAAATTGTTACTTGCACAGACACAGAATTGTTACTCGCACAGAGACAGAATTGTTACTCAGGGCCACAGAATTCATACTCAGGGACAGACAGAATTGTTACTGAGTGCCAGAGAATTGTTACTCAGGGACAGACAGAATTGTTACTGAGTGCCAGAGAATTGTTACTCTCACAGACACAAAATTGTTACTTGCACAGACACAGAATTGTTACTTGCACAGACACACAATTGTTACTCAGGGCCACAGAATTCATACTCAGGGACAGACAGAATTGTTACTGAGTGCCAGAGAATTCTTACTCAGGGCCACAGAATTCATACTCAGGGACAGACAGAATTGTTACTCAGGGACAGACAGAATTGTTACTGAGTGCCAGAGAATTGTTACTCAGGGACAGACAGAATTGTTACTGAGTGCCAGAGAATTGTTACTCTCACAGACACAAAATTGTTACTTGCACAGACACAGAATTGTTACTTGCACAGACACACAATTGTTACTCAGGGCCACAGAATTCATACTCAGGGACAGACAGAATTGTTACTGAGTGCCAGAGAATTGTTACTCAGGGACACCTAATCGTTGAATTAAATAGTATGTCAGACAACATGCAGAGGAGTGGCAGAGGAGGCAATGTTTTAGGAGCGAGCAGACGTGGCAGCAGAGGAAGGGGTCGAGGCAGCAGTATTCGCAGCCAGAGGCCAGTGCTCCCGGTGTCATCCAGCGGTCGTGTCTCCACCGACAACCCTGCCGTCATTGATTGGTTGGCTCGGTCGTCTTCCTCTTCCCAGGTCACCTCTGACACCTACAGCCAACGGTCGGTGGGTACGTCAGACACAACCGTTAGTTGGCATGGCCCGGGACCAAGCCCACTGAAATCACGTGTCCTCTACCTGCCCCTGTCCTTTGCTGTTCCCTCACCAAGCGAAGTATCGCATGCTGTGGGCTCAGCCCCACTGTACAGTGAGGAAGAGCTAACAGAGGGCGGTCAGGAACGGGGGGAGACATCGGCCTTTTCAGCAGCCAAGCGAACAAGTACTGGCGAGGAGAGTGGCTCGGTAGCCGGTCTAGAGACAGGTCTGTCTCCTGACCCAGACGCAGCCGAGGGGGCTAGTAGTGAGGCGGAGACCCTACTTGATGATGAGGAGGTTGATCGCACTTGGCAGCCTCGTCGTCATCAGGCAATTTCTTCCGCATCATCAGGAGAAGAGGGTGGCAGCTTGGCAGCGAGCAAAACAGTCGGTGGGTTGCCCAGGAGACAGCAGCAGGGTCGCATCAGTGTCAGTGGAGCCAAACGTCCACGGAGTAGAGCACCAGCTCCACTGCAGCCTACCACCACGGCCAGTAGTGGTGCCGGTGCGCACGGAGGAAGTAGCAGTCAGCCAGTGAAGAGTAGCGGGGGCAAAGTTTCCTACTCGGTGGTGTGGCAATTTTTCCTCAAGCCGCCCGAGGAAGTAAACGTAGCCGTATGTCGACTATGTGGCCAGAAATGCAAGCGTGGCCAGGGGGCCCATGTTGGGACTACAGCGTTGCGTCAGCATATGCAGCGTCACCATTCGGTGGCCTGGGAAAACCGTGATAAACATACGGCGGTTCTGCCTGCCCCAGCCCCCGCTCCATCACCCGCTCCGTTACTTGCTCCGTCACCCGACGTCGTCAATCGCCCTCTATCAGCCAGTCAAGGCTCCAACACCTCTGCTGAGGGGAGTTGTCGCTCATTGGCATCTTCCGCTCGTTCAGATGCTCCTTCTCCTGCTACTCCTCTTCTCGGATTCCGTCAACAGTCTTTCTTGGAATCCGTATCCAAGAGACAACAGTTTGCGAGCACGCACCCGACGGTGCAAAAGCTGAACGTCCTCCTGTCCAAGTTGCTGGTGCTGCAGTCCCTCCCTTTCCAACTGGTGGACTCAGCACCTTTCCGAGAAATGATGGCTTGTGCCGCGCCGCGGTGGAGAGTGCCAAGCCGTCATTTCTTTGCCCAAAAGGCAGTGCCAGCCCTGCATTCACATGTAGAAGAGATGGTGGGCCAGTCTTTGAGCATGTCGGTCTCTGCCAAAGTGCACGGCAGCGCCGACGTGTGGAGCTGTAACTACGGTCAGGGACAGTACATGTCATTTACGGCCCACTGGGTGAACGTGGTGCCGGCACAGCCGCACCAGCAACTTGGACAGGTCACGACGCTTTTGCCTCCACGTTTGCACGTCCTTGGTCCAGCAAGCATGTCCGCCTCTACCACCTCTTTTTCCGCCGTGTCCTCAGCCGCCACCCCCGTGCCAAGTCCCATTACCCGACCGGCATATCACATGTGCAGGGCGCAACGGTGTCACGCTGTGCTGCACCTGGTATGCCTTGGCGAACGTAGTCACACAGGGGAGGAACTGCTGAGTGTAATGAACAGAGAAATCGACAGATGGCTGTCTCCGCGCAAACTAAAAATCGGAACCATGTTGACTGACAACGGAAAGAACATGGTGTCTGCTCTGCGTCAAGGAAGGTTGTGCCATGCGCCATGCATGGCTCACGTGTTCAATCTGGTTGTCAAGCGGTTCCTAAAATCCACCATCCCACTGCAAGACATCCTTAAAATGTCACGTAAACTGTGCATGCATTTCAGCCATTCCTACACCGCAAAGAACACCCTCATTGAGCTGCAGCGGCAGAACGGAATTCCACAGCATCGCCTGATCTGCGACGTTGCAACAAGGTGGAATTCAACCCTACACATGTTAGACCGCCTTTACGAGCAGCGAAAGGCCATCACCGATTTCCTGATGTTACAAGCGGATAAAGGTACTCCCCTGTGTAACTTAGATGTCAGCCATTGGCAGCTCATGCGTGACACCTGCCGCTTGCTCAGGCCCTTTGAGGAGGCCACGCTATTCGTGAGTCGGCAGGACTATGGGATGAACGACGTCATTCCTCTGTTGCACGTCCTGGAACAAATGCTGTTAACAATGGCTGGTCAGGGTGCGGTAGACGTGGCGCACAGATCTCAACGCCACATGACCCCTGTGGGGGCAGGACAGGAAGAAGAGGAGGAGGTAGAGGAGGACATTTGTGCTCAGGAATTATTGAGTGAAATGGGTGGTTTTTCCACTCAGCGGACAGGAGTGGAGGAGCAGGAGCATCTGGTAGAGGAGGAGGAGGAGGAGACAGAGGACCCAGACGCACCGTGGCAGTATGCTGTGGAGATGGAGGCAGGGAGTCCCTCGCATTCCTTGGCACAAATGGCCCATAGCATGCTCGGTTGCTTGCGTAGCGACAGCCGAATAATAACCATCAGACAGAGGGATGACTTTTGGCTGTCCACCTTGTTGGACCCTCGCTACCGGTCCAAAATGGTGGCCTTTTTCACACCTGCTGAGAGGGAGGCCAAAATTACGTACTATAAAAACCACCTATGTAGTCAGTTGGTCTCTGCCTTTGTGCGCCAACGTCCATCCTCAGACACTGTGGGCCCTGTGCGCTCGCGTTCCGCTGGCATGGCAGCAGGGGAGGGGTGGGGTGGTAGGAGCAGTGGCAGCTCCACCAGCAGCGGCTGCCTCAGTCTGCAGTCGATGATGAGTAGCTTTCTTCACCAGCGCAGTGAGGAAACTACTAACCAGCCGCAGCAGCAGCAGCAGCATCAGGTGGACCTGGAGCAGGAGCTCAAACAACAGGCTTGGGCCTACTTGGACAGCACCCTGCCAACCGAGGTAGACAATCCCCTTGACTACTGGGCAACGAAACTTGACCTTTGGCCCCAACTAGCTGAATTTGCCCTTGAAAGGCTGTCATGCCCGGCCAGTAGCGTGGCATCGGAGCGCGTGTTTAGTGCGGCAGGAGGTATTGTAACTCCGCGGAGGACACGACTGTCCACCCAAAGTGTGGAGAGACTCACGTTTGTGAAAATGAATCAGGCGTGGATTAGTCTGGATTTCAAACCACCAGTTCCTGACACAACTGACTAAATCCGCCATGAATCATGCCTCAAACATGTGCCACTTTCAGGTCTCCTCACACTGCTGGTGTGTTGAATTTTTTGACATAGGGTGCTGGCAGATTACGGGCCTCCTATAGCTGCTGCCAGGCCCCTAATCTGCCATAGGCCCCTATATACCGCCTCCTCCTGCTGCTGCCAGGTCCAGAGTCTCTCATGGGTCCCTGTACGGCCTCCCATTGCTGCTGTCTCCATCGCCACACTCTGCTGCCATGTGCCACTTTCAGGTCTCTTCACACTGCTGGTGTGTTAAATTTTTTGACATAGGGTGCAGGCAGATTACGGGCCTCACATAGCTGCTGCCAGGCCCCTAATCTGCCATGGGCCCCTATATACCACCTCCTCCTGCTGCTGCCAGGTCCAGAGTCTCTCATGGGTCCCTGTACGGCCTCCCATTGCTGCTGTCTCCATCGCCACACTCTGCTGCCATGTGCCACTTTCAGGTCTCTTCACACTGCTGGTGTGTTAAATTTTTTGACATAGGGTGCTGCAAGATAACGGGCCTCACATAGCTGCTGCCAGGCCCCTAATCTGCCATGGGCCCCTATATACCGCCTCCTCATGCTGCTGCCAAGTCCAGAGTCTGTCATGGTCCCTGTACGGCCTCCCATTGCTGCTGTCTCCATCGCCACACTCTGCTGCCATGTGCCACTTTCAGGTCTCTTCACACTGCTGGTGTGTTAAATTTTTTGACATAGGGTGCTGCAAGATAACGGGCCTCACATAGCTGCTGCCAGGCCCCTAATCTGCCATGGGCCCCTATATACCGCCTCCTCATGCTGCTGCCAAGTCCAGAGTCTGTCATGGTCCCTGTACGGCCTCCCATTGCTGCTGTCTCCATCGCCACACTCTGCTGCCATGTGCCACTTTCAGGTCTCTTCACACTGCTGGTGTGTTAAATTTTTTGACATAGGGTGCAGGCAGATTACGGGCCTCACATAGCTGCTGCCAGGCCCCTAATCTGCCATGGGCCCCTATATACCGCCTCCTCATGCTGCTGCCAAGTCTAGAGTCTCTCATGGGTCCCTGTACGGCCTCCCATTGCTGCTGTCTCCATCGCCACACTCTGCTGCCATGTGCCACTTTCAGGTCTCTTCACACTGCTGGTGTGTTAAATTTTTTGACATAGGGTGCAGGCAGATTACGGGCCTC
Organism: Staurois parvus; assembly: GCF_062004578.1. Classification (NCBI taxonomy): domain Eukaryota; kingdom Metazoa; phylum Chordata; class Amphibia; order Anura; family Ranidae; genus Staurois; species Staurois parvus. The sequence goes on from NW_028320199.1 coordinate 240,457, forward strand.
ACATAGCTGCTGCCAGGCCCCTAATCTGCCATGGGCCCCTATATACCGCCTCCTCATGCTGCTGCCAAGTCCAGAGTCTGTCATGGTCCCTGTACGGCCTCCCATTGCTGCTGTCTCCATCGCCACACTCTGCTGCCATGTGCCACTTTCAGGTCTCTTCACACTGCTGGTGTGTTAAATTTTTTGACATAGGGTGCAGGCAGATTACGGGCCTCACATAGCTGCTGCCAGGCCCCTAATCTGCCATGGGCCCCTATATACCGCCTCCTCATGCTGCTGCCAAGTCCAGAGTCTGTCATGGTCCCTGTACGGCCTCCCATTGCTGCTGTCTCCATCGCCACACTCTGCTGCCATGTGCCACTTTCAGGTCTCTTCACACTGCTGGTGTGTTAAATTTTTTGACATAGGGTGCAGGCAAGATTACGGGCCTCACATAGCTGCTGCCAGGCCCCTAATCTGCCATGGGCCCCTATATACCGCCTCCTCCTGCTGCTGCCAGGTCCAGAGTCTCTCATGGGTCCCTGTACGGCCTCCCATTGCTGCTGTCTCCATCGCCACACTCTGCTGCCATGTGCCACTTTCAGGTCTCTTCACACTGCTGGTGTGTTAAATTTTTTGACATAGGGTGCAGGCAAGATAACGGGCCTCACATAGCTGCTGCCAGGCCCCTAATCTGCCATGGGCCCCTATATACCGCCTCCTCATGCTGCTGCCAAGTCCAGAGTCTGTCATGGGTCCCTGTACGGCCTCCCATTGCTGCTGTCTCCATCGCCACACTCTGCTGCCATGTGCCACTTTCAGGTCTCTTCACACTGCTGGTGTGTTAAATTTTTTGACATAGGGTGCAGGCAGATTACGGGCCTCACATAGCTGCTGCCAGGCCCCTAATCTGCCATGGGCCCCTATATACCGCCTCCTCATGCTGCTGCCAAGTCCAGAGTCTCTCATGGGTCCCTGTACGGCCTCCCATTGCTGCTGTCTCCATCGCCACACTCTGCTGCCATGTGCCACTTTCAGGTCTCTTCACACTGCTGGTGTGTTAAATTTTTTGACATAGGGTGCAGGCAGATTACGGGCCTCACATAGCTGCTGCCAGGCCCCTAATCTGCCATGGGCCCCTATATACCGCCTCCTCATGCTGCTGCCAAGTCCAGAGTCTGTCATGGTCCCTGTACGGCCTCCCATTGCTGCTGTCTCCATCGCCACACTCTGCTGCCATGTGCCACTTTCAGGTCTCTTCACACTGCTGGTGTGTTAAATTTTTTGACATAGGGTGCAGGCAGATTACGGGCCTCACATAGCTGCTGCCAGGCCCCTAATCTGCCATGGGCCCCTATATACCGCCTCCTCATGCTGCTGCCAAGTCCAGAGTCTGTCATGGGTCCCTGTACGGCCTCCCATTGCTGCTGTCTCCATCGCCACACTCTGCTGCCATGTGCCACTTTCAGGTCTCTTCACACTGCTGGTGTGTTAAATTTTTTGACATAGGGTGCAGGCAGATTACGGGCCTCACATAGCTGCTGCCAGGCCCCTAATCTGCCATGGGCCCCTATATACCGCCTCCTCCTGCTGCTGCCAGGTCCAGAGTCTCTCATGGGTCCCTGTACGGCCTCCCATTGCTGCTGTCTCCATCGCCACACTCTGCTGCCATGTGCCACTTTCAGGTCTCTTCACACTGCTGGTGTGTTAAATTTTTTGACATAGGGTGCTGCAAGATAACGGGCCTCACATAGCTGCTGCCAGGCCCCTAATCTGCCATGGGCCCCTATATACCGCCTCCTCATGCTGCTGCCAAGTCCAGAGTCTGTCATGGTCCCTGTACGGCCTCCCATTGCTGCTGTCTCCATCGCCACACTCTGCTGCCATGTGCCACTTTCAGGTCTCTTCACACTGCTGGTGTGTTAAATTTTTTGACATAGGGTGCAGGCAGATTACGGGCCTCACATAGCTGCTGCCAGGCCCCTAATCTGCCATGGGCCCCTATATACCGCCTCCTCCTGCTGCTGCCAGGTCCAGAGTCTCTCATGGGTCCCTGTACGGCCTCCCATTGCTGCTGTCTCCATCGCCACACTCTGCTGCCATGTGCCACTTTCAGGTCTCTTCACACTGCTGGTGTGTTAAATTTTTTGACATAGGGTGCTGCAAGATAACGGGCCTCACATAGCTGCTGCCAGGCCCCTAATCTGCCATGGGCCCCTATATACCGCCTCCTCATGCTGCTGCCAAGTCCAGAGTCTGTCATGGTCCCTGTACGGCCTCCCATTGCTGCTGTCTCCATCGCCACACTCTGCTGCCATGTGCCACTTTCAGGTCTCTTCACACTGCTGGTGTGTTAAATTTTTTGACATAGGGTGCTGCAAGATAACGGGCCTCACATAGCTGCTGCCAGGCCCCTAATCTGCCATGGGCCCCTATATACCGCCTCCTCATGCTGCTGCCAAGTCCAGAGTCTGTCATGGTCCCTGTACGGCCTCCCATTGCTGCTGTCTCCATCGCCACACTCTGCTGCCATGTGCCACTTTCAGGTCTCTTCACACTGCTGGTGTGTTAAATTTTTTGACATAGGGTGCTGCAAGATAACGGGCCTCACATAGCTGCTGCCAGGCCCCTAATCTGCCATGGGCCCCTATATACCGCCTCCTCATGCTGCTGCCAAGTCCAGAGTCTGTCATGGTCCCTGTACGGCCTCCCATTGCTGCTGTCTCCATCGCCACACTCTGCTGCCATGTGCCACTTTCAGGTCTCTTCACACTGCTGGTGTGTTAAATTTTTTGACATAGGGTGCTGCAAGATAACGGGCCTCACATAGCTGCTGCCAGGCCCCTAATCTGCCATGGGCCCCTATATACCGCCTCCTCATGCTGCTGCCAAGTCCAGAGTCTGTCATGGTCCCTGTACGGCCTCCCATTGCTGCTGTCTCCATCGCCACACTCTGCTGCCATGTGCCACTTTCAGGTCTCTTCACACTGCTGGTGTGTTAAATTTTTTGACATAGGGTGCTGCAAGATAACGGGCCTCACATAGCTGCTGCCAGGCCCCTAATCTGCCATGGGCCCCTATATACCGCCTCCTCATGCTGCTGCCAAGTCTAGAGTCTCTCATGGGTCCCTGTACGGCCTCCCATTGCTGCTGTCTCCATCGCCACACTCTGCTGCCATGTGCCACTTTCAGGTCTCTTCACACTGCTGGTGTGTTAAATTTTTTGACATAGGGTGCAGGCAGATTACGGGCCTCACATAGCTGCTGCCAGGCCCCTAATCTGCCATGGGCCCCTATATACCGCCTCCTCATGCTGCTGCCAAGTCCAGAGTCTGTCATGGTCCCTGTACGGCCTCCCATTGCTGCTGTCTCCATCGCCACACTCTGCTGCCATGTGCCACTTTCAGGTCTCTTCACACTGCTGGTGTGTTAAATTTTTTGACATAGGGTGCAGGCAGATTACGGGCCTCACATAGCTGCTGCCAGGCCCCTAATCTGCCATGGGCCCCTATATACCGCCTCCTCATGCTGCTGCCAAGTCTAGAGTCTCTCATGGGTCCCTGTACGGCCTCCCATTGCTGCTGTCTCCATCGCCACACTCTGCTGCCATGTGCCACTTTCAGGTCTCTTCACACTGCTGGTGTGTTAAATTTTTTGACATAGGGTGCTGCAAGATAACGGGCCTCACATAGCTGCTGCCAGGCCCCTAATCTGCCATGGGCCCCTATATACCGCCTCCTCATGCTGCTGCCAAGTCCAGAGTCTGTCATGGTCCCTGTACGGCCTCCCATTGCTGCTGTCTCCATCGCCACACTCTGCTGCCATGTGCCACTTTCAGGTCTCTTCACACTGCTGGTGTGTTAAATTTTTTGACATAGGGTGCTGCAAGATAACGGGCCTCACATAGCTGCTGCCAGGCCCCTAATCTGCCATGGGCCCCTATATACCGCCTCCTCATGCTGCTGCCAAGTCTAGAGTCTCTCATGGGTCCCTGTACGGCCTCCCATTGCTGCTGTCTCCATCGCCACACTCTGCTGCCATGTGCCACTTTCAGGTCTCTTCACACTGCTGGTGTGTTAAATTTTTTGACATAGGGTGCAGGCAGATTACGGGCCTCACATAGCTGCTGCCAGGCCCCTAATCTGCCATGGGCCCCTATATACCGCCTCCTCATGCTGCTGCCAAGTCCAGAGTCTGTCATGGTCCCTGTACGGCCTCCCATTGCTGCTGTCTCCATCGCCACACTCTGCTGCCATGTGCCACTTTCAGGTCTCTTCACACTGCTGGTGTGTTAAATTTTTTGACATAGGGTGCAGGCAGATTACGGGCCTCACATAGCTGCTGCCAGGCCCCTAATCTGCCATGGGCCCCTATATACCGCCTCCTCATGCTGCTGCCAAGTCTAGAGTCTCTCATGGGTCCCTGTACGGCCTCCCATTGCTGCTGTCTCCATCGCCACACTCTGCTGCCATGTGCCACTTTCAGGTCTCTTCACACTGCTGGTGTGTTAAATTTTTTGACATAGGGTGCAGGCAGATTACGGGCCTCACATAGCTGCTGCCAGGCCCCTAATCTGCCATGGGCCCCTATATACCGCCTCCTCATGCTGCTGCCAAGTCCAGAGTCTGTCATGGTCCCTGTACGGCCTCCCATTGCTGCTGTCTCCATCGCCACACTCTGCTGCCATGTGCCACTTTCAGGTCTCTTCACACTGCTGGTGTGTTAAATTTTTTGACATAGGGTGCAGGCAGATTACGGGCCTCACATAGCTGCTGCCAGGCCCCTAATCTGCCATGGGCCCCTATATACCGCCTCCTCATGCTGCTGCCAAGTCCAGAGTCTGTCATGGTCCCTGTACGGCCTCCCATTGCTGCTGTCTCCATCGCCACACTCTGCTGCCATGTGCCACTTTCAGGTCTCTTCACACTGCTGGTGTGTTAAATTTTTTGACATAGGGTGCAGGCAGATTACGGGCCTCACATAGCTGCTGCCAGGCCCCTAATCTGCCATGGGCCCCTATATACCGCCTCCTCCTGCTGCTGCCAGGTCCAGAGTCTCTCATGGGTCCCTGTACGGCCTCCCATTGCTGCTGTCTCCATCGCCACACTCTGCTGCCATGTGCCACTTTCAGGTCTCTTCACACTGCTGGTGTGTTAAATTTTTTGACATAGGGTGCTGCAAGATAACGGGCCTCACATAGCTGCTGCCAGGCCCCTAATCTGCCATGGGCCCCTATATACCGCCTCCTCATGCTGCTGCCAAGTCCAGAGTCTGTCATGGTCCCTGTACGGCCTCCCATTGCTGCTGT